>NW_015090963.1:1392063-1484902 GCF_001431845.1 Calidris pugnax | reverse complement strand
AAATTTAAAAAAAAAAAAAAAAAAAAAAAAAGAAGAGAGATATAATGGCAGACAATTCACCTGCATCCCAATACTGTCATGATGACCTTACAATTCAGAGAACAGAAGCACACAGTTCAGGCAAACTGGATTACTTGAACTGAATGTGCGGTGCTAGTACAAAATAAGAGACACACTTGATTGTAGAACACCCTGTGTTTGTAAACCATATCCCAGCTACTGCACAAACACCTCCCCTTTGTTTTTAAGGAAACCAATGGAATAAACCTTGGAAGAAGAGTAAATTACACCTGGATTCCCATTCAAATGCTTCATAAGAATTTTGACTTATAGATGTGTAGAGTTTACAATACAAAATTATCGAAGAAAAGCTATAGCCCTGAATACTACTATAGATCAGGAAAAGAAATAACATGTTGTGATTCTCTGCCTTCTCATGGAGGATACCCCGAGTCTTACAAACCCACAGGAGGCTTCCAGAGAAAAAGTGAAATAGCATTATAGGAAAGGAACCTATCCACTCTGCAAACTCCTATTACAACTAAGAAAATGTTTTTTTTCTAACCAGCAGCAGGAGGGCACAGAGGAACTCTGTTGTCACTGAAGGGGACAGATGCCCTTTTGTGTGCTGGGGAATACAAACCGTCAACACCAAAACTGTTTTTTAGGAGAGATGAATAAAAGCTGAGTGTCAGCGCATTGATACGTTCAGAGAAGCTTGCAGAAAATCCTGTTAGCAATCGAACAGGCTCCTAGCTGCTGTGGTCATTATAAAAAGCATTTCTGACCAGTATGTTGCTCCACAAGAGAGCATTCCTTTTAATTTTAGCATAACTACTCTAAAAAGGGCAAGCATGTTGATTTTTCCCACCGGAGATAATAATGTTAGCAAAAAGCTACTCTAAAATCACAACAGCAGCTAATGAAGGCACAACACTATTTTCCTGTGTGCACATAGAAATACTTATCCCTTTGCTGTAACATAACTGTTAACATTTATTGCAAAACAGGTTAAAAATAAAGGTAGTAGGTCTCAGAGAATCTCAGTAAGGATAAATAAACACGCATTTTGTTCCAAAGAAATGTTAATATGCAGATATCTTATTTAAGACACTTGGAGATGAAGAAGCTTCTCTTCCTCTGAGTACAGAGTGTCAGCCGAACCTTCCCTTGCAGAGAGGCTACCAGAAGAGACAACAGACACAGGCACCAGGGAATCACCCATGAAGGCTTTGGGGAGTCCCACAAGACTTGCCAGTCTGCAAACTCAGACGCAACACAGGGAAGGAAGATTATTGCACAGGGAGACAGCAGAACACCACCACTACTTTTGTATTTAGACGCTTTCCAAGTAATTATTGTTATGCAATCCATAAGGGACCTAAAAGACCCACAGGCATTTTATAGATGAGGTATGCAGAAAGCATTTGTTGGCCATTGTGAGCAGAGGCACCTGGCAACAGACAGTCTGGCAGCGATCCTCGGATCACGCCTTACCTACACAGGCTCAATCTCCTCTCTGGTGTAGGAACAACAATTTCATGAGTACAAGGGTGTTCCACAGATCCCCACCAACCCTGATCCCTGGGACATTCGATGTTGGTACTTTGGTGGAGGTTAAAGATAACCTTCATAAATACAACAGATAGAAAAGAAGGAAGACGTTTAACTGGAGATGTAGCTTTTCCTGTATAAAGAGAAGTTTCTAGTAACTCTCTGTTAGAGTCACAATGCTTCAGCCTGCTTCTTTGCCACTGTGTGGGAGGCTTTGAAAATGCAGAGCTTACTCATCTTCACGGGACTGATAAAAAGACACCTAGGCAACAAAGCTTAAGGGAAATAAAATGTCCAAAGTAAACTATTGCATGGACCACACAGCTCATGAGAGGTGGAAAGGGACAGTTTCTAATCTTCTGGCGACTGGCTCAAAGCAGGCATGTCCTCCACTCACTGGATGTCCTCCATCTGGGCTACTGTACAGTACATGGTTTTAATGATCAGAGGGCCTGGATTCACATGTGGGCACTGGGGGCAGGCAGGTAACTTGCAATCAAACTAACGACCAAAGCTGGCACCAGTTACTGCCTTGCTGGTCTCCTCACTAAGAGTGGAACAGCAGAAGGACAGAATGGAATTTTTAGGGTACTCCACAACTACATAAGAAGGGAACAGTGGTGTTTTGCACCAACAGCTTGCCCTCTCAAAAGAAAAATAGGGCTTCCCACTCCAAAATCACCAATACAACATGTTCCCTGGGTCAGGACTTTTAAAAGTGAGAAACCTTGATGGTTCTTAAATATTTGCAGGTGCTTGATCAGAAGTGCTGACTGCGAAACTATGAGGCATGGAAAAATAAGACTGAGGATACGATTTGGTACCAGTAACACTAGAGGAGAACAGTCATTAAGTCCCCCCGCTGCAGATGCTTACCATGTTCCAGAAAAACCACATCATGAATCACATCTGCCATCTCTGTATGTGATCTAGTCACATAGCAGTCAAAAAGAACAGACTATTCACATTTAACCAGGAAAGACAAAGATTAAAATCAAAATAATTGGTATAAAGTGGCATCTAAAAAAAAAAAAAAAAAAAAAACAACAAAAAAAACCCCAACATTGCTCCAACAATTTTGGGTTTGAAATGAAAACAAGTAAATTGATGTATTTAATCTCCTGACATAAAAGAGGATAATGATACATAAGACATTTTGCCCCAGAAACAAATTCAATGTAAGTGGATAAAATCCCAGATCCCACACCCTCTTGTAATACTTAAATATACTTTAGAGAATTGGTAGGAGAGGCAATTTGATGATTTGATTGAATTTTTGCTCTTCTTCAGTCCATCAATTCTACTGTGTCATGTAAAACTCAGATTTGAATTTGTGTAACTTTAAAAGTCACAAAGCCATGTCCCTAGCTGAAGGCTACATCAGTTAAGGAGTACTGCAAGATGAAGATGCAATAGCTACATGTCTGTTCTTCTTCTGGAAGAGAAGCTCCCATAGAGGGACCGCAGCAAACGACTATCAATTAAGCCCTCTTTGTAGACAAAGTTCTAAGTGTGAAGGTGACAATTATTGAGTCATTTCTCTCAGGGCTGAAAACTCTAGTTTGATTCTGGCATAATTAAGTTTCCTCTTCACAAACACAGAAAGAGAACAAGCGCAACAGCAGAAGTGAAGAAAAAAATGTGTATGCTACCACAAAGCTTTTTCAACATGCAGATACAAATTCCTGTGCCATTTTATAACTGTCAAGTCTTAATTAAAATACTACATTTCTCTGACTCATGGTGCTGTAGGATGCATGTATGTTATTCACATGAATATTAATCTCTTCCCAGCTAGGAAGCTGAATTGCTCAGGGGATTTATTATCACACCACATATGGAAAATTCTTGGGGGTTTTTCTTTTCTCTTCTTTCCTTTTCTTTCCTTTTTCTTTCACATGTCAGCCAGATCATTAACAATTAAGAGTCATAAGAACCATCTTGGTAGTCTGTGTGAGAGGAATCCAGCAGTTTGTATCAGCAAGCTGAAGCTCCGCATGTATTAATGAAATGATAGTGCACATGGAGGAAGGGGAACATGGAAAAGAGCTGAAGGCATCACTTTGAACATTAAGGACATATGCAGCTGCTCCAAGCACCAGAACAAAAGAGGAGGATAGTCCTCTTAAAAGCTTCTAAGTAATGACAGAAGATGGAAAGATGTTAATGGGGTGATCAGAGAACTGAGACACGACCTTTTCCAACTACCAACAGAATCACCTGGTTAGACTATCATCACAGGGACCTTCACAATCCTGATGCTTATCTGGATAATTTGTATTCATATCAGCAACTTTCAAACAAGATCTAGAAATGAGCTGATGATGCACAAGGTGCAGAAAGCACCTAGCATAGATGCTCTTCTGGATTGAGCAGAAGTACAGAGATAAATGAGGATGCAAATAGATCCAAGAAAACTGTGACAGTCTTCCTGATACCTTGGAAGGAAAGGAATTAAACAAGGTAGAAAAACACTATGCAATTCAAGAACACAAACTAATAAAAACTAATAAAAACTAATAAAAAAGTAATAAACTAGAGCTCATGAGAAACAGGCTTAAAGGACCAGGAGTTCAGGAAGCTGTTAACAGTTAATGAAATAGCATTAACACAAAAAAAGCACAAGTTATCCCAGTGAAGAAGAAGGAAAGGACGTACAATGAGAGACCTGTCCAAAGGAAAAATCACAAGCCCTTCAGAGGGCTTGAATCTCTAATTACAATTATCTTCTTATTGGAGTTTTTAAGAACAAGTGCGATTGTGACCAAAAAAAAGCTGCTATTCATAGGAAGGCAAAGCTATCATCAGGTGATGATGGAACATTTGATGCCTTAGTTGCTTCAGGTCTTCACTGTCAGGGAACTGAACTGCAGTCAGGCAGCTGACAGAATTAATATTGGTTTTTTAAGAAAAAAGGGAAAGGAAGTTTAGCAAGTTATAAGAAACAGGCTGCAGTAAAGTAAAACAAATTTAAAAGCAAAAAGATAAGGTAGTTATTTCTAAGTCAGCTGGTCCTGATAAATCTTCATCCTCAGGTACCAAGTTGTAACGCTGACAATCACAAAGCAGTAAGAATTTGAAAAACAGGCAATGCACTTGAAGATTTGAAAAGGGCAAAGCAAGCATTTATGCTTAAAAAATAGGAAGAGGAGGACTTGGATAATTATGAAAGCGCTAACTTGACTTTTTTCCCCTGCTCCTGGGAATTGAAGACTGGAACAAATAATCAAATTATTTGCAAATCTTCCAGAACATAAAAAGGAGAGAAATAACACCATGTTTTATCAAGAATAGAACTGTGTCAAATGCATTTAACTTCCTTCTATGACAAGGTGTATTAGTCTTAAGGGTAGGAGAAGAACAGTAGATGTTTTATATCCTGAGGTCTGGATGAAGCTGCCGAAATAGATGCAAACACGCTGGAAAAAAATTATACTCAGGGTAGCCAACCTCAAAGAGTGTATCACGCAGTGTCCCTCAGGCAGCTGTGGTAGCACACAGCCTGGCAGCTTGGGTACCACACAACTTTTTCACATACAACTTGAAGGATTTGTAGGCATAACAGATTAGGAAGAGACGCACAGCAATGTGCTTAGGGAGTGAAAAAAAACCCAACCAATTCTGTACAAACAAGTGCAAAGCCATATTCAGCTGTAATCCAACAGAAATATAGGCTGGGGAACAACTGACAAAGCCCTTCTTCAGAAGAAACCTCAGCTCTGGAAAAGATGAGAGGCCAAATATGCATCAGTGTTAGTCTGTGATAAAAAGGTACCATCACAGCAGGATACCCGATACCTTGGGATATCAGGATCACAGCCTGGAGAACAAAGTCTGTGTTGCTCTGTAGTGCACATGAGCAGGATCTCTGCTGGGCTTCTACATTCAGCTTTGGACACTGCACTTAAGAAAATGTAAGAAAAGTAGAGAAAAAGGGGAAAAAAAAAAGACAAAAAAAAAAGACAGGCTGATTAAAAAGTGCCTGAAAAAAACCTGACAAGAAAAGGCTAAAAGAAAATGGGTCATTCAGTGAACATGAGAAGAGCAAATGGGGCTTTTTCGTCTCTTTGCAGGAGCCCGTCACAGTTCCACAAAGGAAAGGAATCCATTCTGCTCCTTTACTACTTGCATGAGAAATAGATTTATACAGCAAAAGAGAGATCTAGAGCAGAGGTTAGAAAAAGCCTTTGGACAGCAAAGAGAGCTAAGCCCTGGAGCAGGCTGCTGGAAAGCTCCATCTCTTACAATTTTTTTGTTTTAAAGAAATTTTGGATCAGTAATTGCTGAGCGAGGTCAAAGAAAAGCAAATCATGACATTTTGTGGTTGTAACTAAACTAGTATTTCTGTAACAGTCATCTCAAAGCATGTCTTCCTCCCAATTCAGCAGAAACACAAAGATTGATGCTGAACCACCTCATGGACCTTGTACTCTCTCAGAAAAAGAACAGAGAGATACCCAGGGAGAGGCACTGCTTAATGTCTTGTCCCTTCTAGTACGCTCTAGCACTTGTTTTCCACAAAGCACAGAAGTAAACTATTTTGCTTCCATGCTCTACAAAACCACAACAAAAGTTCCTTTCCTTCTTAGAATTTCTTCGATTTCACTATCCATGTCATACTGACAGTTTTGACCCAAATCCCTGCTGCTCAGAAGTGAAGTAACACTGTAACTGTTAGATGAGAAAGAATTTACAAGATAAGCCAAAGTAAAAACTATTTCTGCTATGGCACTTCCAGATGCCTCCCAAAAGGAAAAAAAAAATCTAATTAAATAATTGTTTTCCTAAAAATTTGCAATAAAACCAGAAGAGAAAGAAAAGTCCTGCTACTGATAGACAGATACTGAAAAATAATTTCTTTATGAAAACAAAACAAGAGAGCTCTAGAAGAAAGCTGCATGTTGGGTAGTAGGCAATAGTTTATCATCTATAGAATATGAACACCATATGTTATCTTTCTGTGGACATACAGATGGATGAAAGCATAAGACTTTTTTATAAAAAAAAACACAACTTTTTGGGTCTTAATCGCTGTTTTCTAAAACAAGAGTGTTTATACTGCTGAAGAAAATGTCAAAAACCTTTTCCTTTTGACTTCCCAAATGAAGATTATTTATTTTTAAATCTTACTTTCATGAGATGGAAATACCACGAGTTATTATAACACCCACTTTCAATTAGTATATATAAAAATATTTGAGGTAAAGTTTCCCAAGGAACATTTTCACATGACAAATAATACAGATAACTCCTACTAAGATAACAAGCTATCCTCAAGTTGCCTTGAGAAAAAGTCTTCATGTCAAACTGTTTAACACAAAGCATTTAATTCCAGACATAACTATTACTATTTACACATTCAGAGCTAATTTCTGTGCTTATGCATCTTTTCTAATATTCATCCCTAGTTCCACACAACGATGCTCAAAATATTTGATAGAATTATATAGCTTTAAGACCACCATAACACGTTGCAGTCCTACACAATACATTTGATGAAATTTTTGTCTGCAAAACATCAAAACTTTAAGAGGTGTCTTACAAGAAAAGAAAAATGAAACCTTCAGCCACAGATCCAAAGCCCAGGCAGCATAGAGAAGGAGCGAAGCAATACTCCATCCTACCTCTTGAAGCTGCAGTCGAACTTTGCTAATGGCTCTAATCCAATGGGCTCTTGCTGGAGGAAATGGTGGTGGCTCGTTGTCACCATGGTAGCTTAAAAGCAAGAAACAGAAAATCACTATACGAAAAACACTCATCTGCAGCATTAAAGACTCAGTGTTACACAGTGCAATCACAGCTTCAACTCTGGAAGCTGAAATAGACAACAGGCTCCAGTCAACACAGCCCTGCATATGCCCTGGGAAGTAAAAGGCTAAAGCAGAGGTTTCCTCCTACAGAGGAACTGTCTTGGAAACTGATGAGCTGAAAAATATATAAGCCAGGATGCAAACCAACCCCAGGAGTAAGATGATTTTGGCCAGAACAACAGGAAAGCAGCCCAAGATACCTGATCAAGCCAGTTCAACACGTTGGCGTTGTAACTGCACAAAGAGACAGATGGAAGACTTTCCATCCACTCTTCCATGTCTGTTGCAGGTCTCTTCTAATCACTGCCTCTTCCTACTCATCCCTACTGCTACAAATGTACAGCCCCTCTTCAGTGGAAACACTGGGTTCAGCGGTGTTTTTCACCACTGATGGCACTTTTCTCACTCCACCCTTTCCTACACCTTTTCCAGAGGGCATGTGCCTCTGGCAGCAATGCCCCATCTCAGTGCCCCACAGCACATTTTACCTTCCCTAATATCATGACACCTTGGGCCTTGGGTTGCATTCCTTCTTTCATATGTTGCTAAAGTGTAGATCACTGAAAAAACATCTTTCCCTGTCTGAAAAGCACCCTGTACTGCTGACAGTATAAAAAAAAAAAAAACATAGCTGGAAGCAACACGTATCCATGCTACACATCTAGCTCAGGTGCAGCTCCAAGGATCAATGTTCAGAACTCAGTCCTATGCATACTCCATGGACACAGGAAGGCACTGCCAGATAGGGGAGAGAACGGGAGCCAGTGATGCAGGAGTATCCAAGTCAGATGCCTAAATTAGCCCAAAATAGACTATGTGAATAACCTTCCCTGAGAACAAATATAGGCCAGCCATTCTGGGACAAGACTCCTGCTGCTCTGTAAGGAGAAGAGGAAAGTGACTCAGAGTTTATAAACAGTTTAATGCTTTTTCGAGTCTTGCCTTTTCTTTTTTCATCTTTAGTGTAAGGGTTGCCTACACATGAACTGCTGTGGTTAATTCTCTCATATAAGCACAGTGACACCAGCTGTACACTTCAAAGGGTACAGACAGGCAGACATCTTTCCAGGGACCTAACTGAACCAGAGGAAAACAATCCCTTATACTTATGAAAGTATAACCATACCTACAATAGGAGCTGCAATGACTTGACCACCTCAAGGAAAAAAAGTCACTCCCAAAGTTAAGCAGTGAAGTTTGAAATTCCTGTAAAACCTGTACAAAACCCAGCACATGACTCCCCCAAACTTAGCTGAAATACTCTTAAAGACTGTTCTCAATGCTGCTGACAGCTTGGAAAGCCCAAGCGCAAGGACAAGAAAAGCTGCCACAAGTGAGTCAGAGCAACATGTCTATTCAAAACTGGAATTCTACAACCTACAACTACATAAACACTAAAAGTGGTAGCCTACTACACAAGAAAGGAACTAGTACAGCTCTAACCACGACGAGATGTAGTTCTTGGTTGCTCACACGTAAACTTGATCACATATGGGTAATGGCAGCAGCTGTCTTTGGGCCGGACTACATTCATCAGAAACAGAAAATGCAGCAAATGAGCTTCAAGGCGCTAGCAGGCATTCCTCTTTACACACATAGCAAGCATAGTTTAAGCTTAGCCAATGTCTCATAAATAACTGGTCCTGTACGTAAAGATGTTTCACAGATCAGCAACATCAAAGTTAGTTGTTAGAGAAGACTGTAAAAACAACTACATAATTTGCCCCAGGGAATAGTAAAGGGAGGAATCCTTTTTGAATCAGTTGAGAAGAACTCAGTAATAGTTTCACCTACCTCACTTGGGCTCCTGCATCAACATCCTTGGGCTTCTCAAGTTCCAGGGGTAACGTGGCTGCAGGACGGTCTGCACGTTTCTCCTCTGTCTGGCAGACCTTATTCTCCTCCTCTCCTTTGCCACAAGGCTCCTCTTGCTCCCTGAGCCACGCCTGACCATTCTTCTGGTAGCTGCCCGAACTGTGGTAGGAATGAATCGACTCTCTCTCCTGGTGATCATCTTCTTGCTCAGAGCCGTGGGCACTTTCATGGGAATGCTCCAGCTCACTTAGGTGAGAGCTTCCCTGGCTGACATTACAAGAGGAGCCATATCTACTACTGCCAGCAGGACTATGAGAAAATAAAAAAAATCCATCAGAAAAAACAGTGGCTTGGGGAAACACAAAGCAATCTGCACACGTAACAATCTGGACTCTAAGTATTACTGAAAAAACGTGTTGTGAGGTAATATTTAACTATTATTTTCCCTGAACTAGATCTAGACTTCTGAAGCTGAAAACTTTGGTAGGCAGCAGATATACTTCATACACAGCCAACCAGTATATAGACCATACATACCAACGGTCTTTCTTGCACCAACTGACTACTTCTTCACCTTACATCAGCTGGAAACTGCCAGTGAAGATATTCTAATAACCATACAGGAATAAGAATGGAAACATAGCAATTCAGAGTGGAAGTGCTCCTGTCTTCTGCAGTTTCACTGCAGCTAAGGTCTTTACCATGACTGTTGAAGCAGATTATTGTTAAGAAGTACAGTTAACTTAAAGTTAACTTTATTTTTATATATATTATACATTTATTATAAGATACATTGAAGTCAAGATTAAGTTGTCAAGACTATCAACTTAAAATCTTTTACAAAAGAATCGTTCAAAGGGAAGCAGTATGTCTCACTCCAATAGAGTTTTTTCAATAATTTAATTTACATAAAAAACCCAATGCCATAGGGGTGTGATCTCTGTGATTCAAGACACCACTTCCAGGACTGAATTCCTAGAATCCTCACACAAAATACAGTGGATGGATATTTCTCATGCAGACAGGAAAACTACAGCCAAGTATTAAGCAGCACTAATGTTTCTCTCACTTGCACACTTCTGACAATTTGGAGCCAGATGGGAAATTTTGGAAGTGCAGTGTTGCAACTGTGTGATCAGAGGCACAAGTTCCACTTGTGTCACACAGAGACATAAGTTTAATGGTTCTCTGTTTTGATTTTTGAGAGCAATTGTAACTTAACGCATGCACAGGACTGAATACAGACTCATGAAATACTGATACCTTCCTTTAGTGGCTTTCCTAACTGCATGAGATAACCTCTGCACATAGGAAAAGCAAGCATTAGAATACCTTCACTGGTATCTCTGAAAATGTTTTAAAATCCTCAATAATGTGAAATGAACCTATTTAGCTCTATAATACATCAGCCGTAAGTTAAATTTTTCTCTAAAATTAAAAGTCTTTACCTTACATTTTGAAAACAAAATGCTCTTTCATTCCAATACATTCTACCTAGTGTTACCTTTTTTCTAACATATAGAAAGTAATTACCACTAAACAAGAAAGCGAAGTGAATTGTATGCATCAGAATTAACACATAAAGAATATAACTTCTGAAAAGCTAATGAAATTAGCACTAGAAGCATCTCATTCATTGGGACACAGTGTAAGAACATGTGAAATCCAATCACACAGGAAAAAGAGTAGGAAAAGGTGAGCAAATGGTCTAAGGGCTTGTACATAACTAGGGACTACCATTTGCCACATTCTCTGTGACAATTATCAGAAATGCTACAAACACTTTACAATAAGTAGGGGATGGTACTGAGCTACAAATATCAGACACCAAGGCAAATATCTACTGCTGCAGTATTGCATTATAAATGGCCAAAAGACTTGAAACCATTTATTATGCCTCATTTGTAACTAGCCTTTTCTCATTCAGTTGTTCCACACTATTCAGATCTGCAGCCTGTGCGCTGGGATGAAGCGCTGCTCCAGTAGGAGCAGAATCAAGCTCCGTTTCTTTCAGTTCAGGCTCATCTGGTGCATGATCTTCTGCCCCATCTTCTTTCTGCAGTTCACCCGAAATCACGTTCTGCTGATCTTCTGACTTTTTATCAAGCTTCTCTCCCAGCTCTTTGTTGGATGTATCATCAACAGCGCTTGCACCAGATGGTTCTTCGGAAAGTTCATTGTCTACAGTGTCAGGCTGCTTTGAAGACAAGTTTACTTCTATATTTGCATCAGTCAGTTGATCTGAGACTGCAGATTTTGAGTTTTCATCTGAACTGACTGTTCCTAACACCTTGTCATCTGGTTTTGACAAAGCCTGTGGTGGTATATGTGGTTCCCTTTTGGCAGAGGTCTCCCTGTTGTCTTTTTGCCAGGGAAAAGAGAAATCTAGCTTTTTCCCAAATACTGCTCCTTGGGCACTCTCTGGCTTACTCACCTTTTCTTCACTACCTCCTTCAAACAGAGTGGAAGAAAGTTTCTTAAAGCTGGACATGAGACCCTGATCTGCCCCTGCTTTAGTACCAGAAGGTGGCTGCTGGGAGAAGAATGATCCAAATGGCTTTCCACTATCAGCAGATGACATAAAGCTGAATTTTGGCAAATTGGGTATGCTTGGTATTTCAAAGACTGGTTTACTACTGTTTGCATCTGGAGGAACGTCATTAGGTTTACCTTGTTTCTTCAAGTCAGATTTGGAAGATACCCCTTCTGCAGGCACCTCATCAATTGCTAAATGTTTCTGCTGTTCAGCAGTTTGCTGTTCTACCTCACTTGTCTTCTCTTCATTTGGCTGGAGCAGATGAACATCGGGCTCATCAGCTGGAGCTGTGGGCTCCTTGCCACTACCACTGATCACGTCCTGCTGATCAACACCAGCGTTGGCCTGATCCCCTGTAAGAGCAGGCTCTGATTCAAGTGTAGCACTCTCGTCTAAATGGGAAAGGTTTGTGTCTGCCCCCGTAGCTGGGGTTCCTATTTCCAGTTCGAGCCCATCAGCAGAGCTAGTCTGAAGGACGTCAACAGCTGCCTTCTCTGTAGAAGCAGTTTGCTCCTCTGTTACATGTGAAGACTCCACATCTAGTTGGCATGCATTTACATCAGTCTGGTCGGTGGTCTCAGCCTGCACTGCCTCAACTGTTTTACTGAAAGCAGACTGCTGTGGCTTAGTATCTGCTGTCTCAGAAGGCTGTGCATTGTTATCCAACTGCAGAACCTCGAGGGCTTGATTTTCACTAGAGACCGCTGTCTCTGGAGTGATCCTCAAAGGTTCCTCTTTGCAGGTTTCCAAGTTCCTATTTTCCTCAGTTTCTGTTTTCACAGGAGACTCTTTTGTGGAGTTTTCTTCTGCTGAAACAGGTAATACATCCTGCTTCTGAGAGCTCGAGATGTCTCTTTTAGTCTCTCTAGCTGCAGCTGTATTTTCTGTCTCCCTAGAGGCCTTTCCTGGAACAGACCCAGTGACAACTTTCACGCTACCGCTTTGAGGCTTAGGGGTGGATTTTGGAGGCATCTGTTTTGGAGGTTCTTTTGGACCTTTGAAGATGCCAAACAGATCATTTGTGAAAGCTGGTGCTGGGCCACTTGGGAGGGATGAGAAACCAAAGAAAGAGGAGCTTTTCTTCTGTGCAGTAGGAGGTGCAGTAGCTTGAGGTTGGGAAAAGAAACCAGATAATGTTTTAGTTGGTTTCATTTTTGTCATGAAACTTGAAAACATTTCAACTGAAGAATCCAGTACTGATTTATCACCCTCAGGTTCCTTAGGTTTGTTTTGCAAATTAGATGCCTCTGGCATTTTAGGAGAGCATAGCTCTTGTGCCTGTTGTAACCTGTCACCAAGAGTTTGCTCGGGCAATTTACATTCTGGCAACTCAGGCTGTACACATACTTCTTCAGACACCACTTCATTTTTAATGTCACTCATAATATTTAAGTCATTTAGACTCGGGGAATCTATTTTATCCATACTATAATCTTTCTTTTCAGAAGCTTGTTCTTTTGAAGAATAAGGCTCTTCTTTGTCAATAGCAAGTGCAACACTGTCCATTTTCCCCTTGCTATCCAAAGCATCTTCTTCTGCCCCTAGGGAAGTGGGCTGCTGGCCCTGAGAACCCTCTTGCACACTGGGAGTCTGAAGGCAAGGACCAGAAGAAGCCGCATCAGTTACTGTAGTGTCATCAGTCTGTGGAACCTTCTCTAAGTCACTCCCTCCAGCTACCACAGCAACGCTTTCTACATTATCCACTGCCAGCGTTTCTGATTTATTTTCTGGGATTGTGACATTATTAGACATCTTTTTGCCAGTCACTGCTGCAATAATATCGTCAACTTCTTTTTTATTGTCTGTATCTTGTGGCCTGGCAGAACTGTTGGTTTTAACAACAGGGTCAGTGGAAATATTTTGCTTTGCATATGGCTTAGAGTTCACTGGTTTAGCTGGTTTTGTATTATTCTCCTGTCCTGGAGCAGTTTGTGGCTTTTCATCCAAAAAGGATGTCAAATTGAAGAAGCTAAAGCTAGTACTTCTTTGAGGTACGCTCTTCTCAGCAGTTGGACCGCTGGAGAAGAATGAGGGCAGATGAAACAGCCCTTCTGTTTCTTGCTGCTTCCCACTAGCAGGAGCTGGAGCAGGTGCTGAAGGTTTTGGTTCCTCTGATCCAGTGAAGAAGGAGAATATACTCCTACTGGCCGGCTGTGCTGGCTGTGATTTCGAAGCAGTGATATCAGAAAAGCTGAACGGCAAACTGAAACCCGACTCTTTAGGTGCCTGATCTGGCTTTAGTTTTGCCTGATTAGCTGTGCCTCCTAAACGACTTCCTCCTTGTGGCTTTGGTGTAACCATGGGTACGCTGCTTTGCTGCACAGCTGACTGACTCAATTGGCTTATTTTGGGACCTGCACCCATTGGCTTCTGTGAAGCATTTCCAAGAGGCACTTTTTTACTCTCAGAAGTCTCCTCCTGAGCTTTTCTGCTTCGTTGTTCCATTTGCGTCCCAGGGCTAGGAGAGACCTGTCTGTCTCTGCCTTCTGTTCTCACCCCTTCCTTAGGGGTGGAGGACAGACATGGCATACTGGCACTCTGAAGACCCCCGGACTTCTCAGTTTGCTGCCTT
Organism: Calidris pugnax; assembly: GCF_001431845.1. Lineage (NCBI taxonomy): Eukaryota > Metazoa > Chordata > Aves > Charadriiformes > Scolopacidae > Calidris > Calidris pugnax. The sequence continues at coordinate 1,470,615 of NW_015090963.1, read as the reverse complement.
GACTCAGCCACTGTTCTGCTCTTGGTTTTTGGCAGAGTCGTAGTACTTGAGGTTGGTTGAGAAGGAACAGCCTCCACTTTGAAGAGATCTCCAAGGGATCCAAATAATGATGAGATGCCGGAGGTTTCCTTCTGTTCCGGCTTTTCTGGTTTATCACTTAGACTTTTTTCCAAATCTGGTGATGGCTGTGGTGCTTTGCTTACTTGTGTTTTGAAGAAATCAAAAAATCCAGAAGTTTGAGTTTTGCTGGCAGTTGAGCTTGCAGGAGAATCTTCTCCAAGACTGAACAATTTCAGAGCGCTTTTAAATAATGTCTCCTCAGGCTCAGTGGCTGGGTGGCTCTGATTTGGCTGTGGCTGACTAGGTTCATTAACATTTGCCTGCCTTTCGAGATGCCTGGAAGCTGGTGTTGCTTTAACAGGTCTGTCTTCTCGTATGATCCTGCCATCTGGAGCAGTTTGGCTCAATTGAGAAGGAGATCTTGTTAATCCTGGTTTTTTAACACGGATGTTTTCATTCTGACTTACTTCTGGCTTTTCATTTCTAGCAGCCTCTAACTTAAGCTCTGATGAAGTATTTCTTCTCGGTTCTGATGTAACAGGGAACTTTTGCTCTGCTCGTGCCTCATCTAATTTTCTGTTTGGTGCAGGTGATAAAATATCAGTTCTACTTTCAGATGATTTTGACTGTGTGTCCATTCTCTTCAAGGCAGAATCTTCTGATGCTTCTGGTTCAGGACCTGAAGACTTTCCAATTAGTCCACCCAAAGCAGAAAATAAGGAGCTAACTTTGTTCACTGGTGTTTTCTTATCTTCCTCAGTCTTTTTTGCTTCTGTTACTCTTTCAGTAGATGCCACGGTTTCTTCAGCTTTAGGAGTAGATTGAAACAGATGGAAACCAAAGAACCCTGATGATCCACTCGCAGTAGTTGTCACGGGGACAGCCTTATCCAATTCCTTGGTGTGGACCTCCTTACTCAGGGATCTATTGAAAGCAGCTCTGGAATGTGTCCTGAGATCAAGGGTTAGTGGAGGCTCCTCTGAATAATTCAGGGATTCCTTCTCAGGTCTAAAATCTACTTTGAGTTTTTGAAGCTTATAGCCTGAGAAGTCTAACGGCTGCTCTCTCTGATAATAAATAGACTCTTCAAACATTTGTGAAAAAGTCTCCAGATTCATGTTCATTAGCTGATCACTCCTCTGCAAAGCTACTGACAAATCCAGGGGTTTATTTGTTGTATAATCATCTAAAGACTCTTCTTCAGCAAACCAAAACAGCTCATCTTCACTGCCAAGAGGGACTTTAAAACCACAAACAGCAATTGTGTTGTCTTCTAGAACAGCTCTTGGAATGGAATCCATCTGAAAATTATAATCCCAGCAGTCCGGGTAGGAATATGCTTCAGGAGCACACACATAGACATACTGTCCAGTGGGATCAGTGAGCAGCGAATACACATACTGGCTGTCGCTGTACATGTAGTATCCACAATCACCATCTTCTGATGGCCACCATATACCCTGCTCAAGCATCATTAGCCACTCCTGATACTCCTGGCTATATGATGAGTACATAAAGCTCTCATCTATACTTAAAGTCTCCTGGTCAATTAGAGTCCACATAGTTCCATCACAGCCGGAGGAGTAGCTTAAATCCATGGGCAACTCCTCAAATGAGTAACTTCCATCTCTTTCAAGTGGTGGAAAGGTGCTATAACTTTCATTGAGAGAATTAGCAGTCCATGCATCATTTTCTTCCGAACAAACATCTTGAAACATTAACTGGTCAAATGACTCATATGACATCACACTTAAATCTAAACTCTGTCCATCAAAGTTGGCATTACTCTGCCAATCCATCACATTGGCATTTCCATCCTTTTTACAGAGATTCACCACCATGTCATTTTCAGGCCAGTCCAAGAACTGAGGGGGCAGAACAGAGTTCTGGTTTAACATGTAGTAAACAGGTACTGCTATTTCATGAGTGTCAGCCAGTCCCCCCACTTCATATTCCCATTCAAAGCTAGAATGGCTTCTTGTTTCCTGATAAGCTAAGTATTTCTCTGTAAGGTTATAGCTTTTATTAGTCAAATTGAGAAATTCATTTGATCCTTTGTTTACAGCGGTTGGAAAAACTCTAGATTCTGCATCTTCATAAGGGATATGCCTACTATTTACAGGCTTTCCAGATAAGTCTTGTACCTTGTCTTGAAGATTTAGAGCATCAGGGGGCACAGCATGCCCAGAGTGGGGAACATGGGGCTCTGCTGTTTTATTAACTCTTGCACTGGACAGCTGGTCAGTAGTTTTGGAAGATTCCATCGTTTTCACATTATCCAGTTTCTCCTTTGGTTTGGGCAAGAGATTTTTTAAGAAGCTGGGAGCTTCCTGCTTTACTCCAGTACTTTTTTGAGTGTCAGAAACCAGTGCTGAGTTGCTGGGCTTTGTCTCTGAGCTAGAACCCTCACCTCTGTCAAAAAGTTTCATCAAGCCCGGAGAGTTTGTTTTAACCTTCTCTTGCTTACATTCAGACAAGTTTTCATTTGAAGCAAACTTAAATAAGCCAGAAAATAATCCAGGAGAAGTGCTTTTCTGGCCATCACTCTCGCTTTTAGTGGTCAAGTCTTGATTATTTGCTGGTTTTTCATTGGAAGAAATGTGAAGAAAGCCAGAAAGAAAACCTGGTGTGTTCTTCTGCATATCATCTGCACTTGCAGCTTCTGGTCCTTTGGCTGAAGAGGTGGATTCAACTGAGCTGTCATTTAAGTCTGATGCATTTAGTCCTTCTCCTGTCAATCCTCCTTTTACACTTCTAGGTTGTTCCTGAGTACTCTTAATTCTCTGCTGCTCTCCTGCAGCCTTAGAGGTAGCAGAGGCAGTCTCCTGGTGTTTTCTTCTACTTACTTGGGCACTAGGTAGGTTTTCTTTATTCACGTTTTTTGTTTGTTCTAATTCCTCCTTACGGTCTGACAAATTTGGAACAGAGCTAGATTTTAATGAAATGGTATTTTCTGATTTACTGCTTCTGTCTTCAGGCAAAGAAACGCCACTAGAGCTCTGATAACTTTTTTGGTCCTGTGAAGGTGCTAGATTTTCTGCAGAAGAAAATTTAAATAATGAAGGAATAAAGCCGCCTTTCTCATTCTTTTGTTCCTGCTTTTCTGAAAAACCCAACCCACTGAAAAAAGGAAGTTTCCCCGTGAAAGGAAAAGAATGCTCTTCCTTTGATGAAATATTTTGTCTTACGTCCTCCTCAGACTTATGGCCTTTAAAATGCTCAGATTTACTTTCTTTCTGCCCTTGTTCGGCAGAAGGAAGCAACAATTGACTGAAGGACTTTTTGAGTGGACTGAAAAAGCTTTCAGATGCTGTACCCTGATCTTGAGGCTGTGAATTAAGTTCCACATTACCCTTGTTTTGCTTGTTTCCCAGCACATGACCTGTGGTATGATGATCCCCTAAGCGACTTGCAGGAGGCTGCTGCTCCCTGGCAGTGGGTGCACCCCCTTTCACAGTGGCATCTGGCTGATTTGTAGCACAATGCAAATCTGGCTGCTTCTGTGGCACATCCTGCTGCTTGGGAGCCAAGAGACCATCAAAATTGGCTTTCAGGCTGAAGGAACTGACTGAGTTTGTGAGCCTGCCAAAGATTGAAGACACGGAAGTGCCATTTGCGTTTACCTCTGCCTCGCTTCTAGTCTCACTCGTCCGTACTTCCGGAGTAATGTTGCTGGTGGTCCTGGCTGCTGTCTGTCCAGATGGTCTCTGACTTTTGTTTGACTCATCATCTTTCACAGCATGGCTGTCCTCCTTGGTGTGCTCTTCTTTTATGACTTCTTGCTTTGGCACTTCCTTCTCTGAGAAGATCTTTAAAGGGTTAAACATGCCTAGAACAGAATTCACAACCGAATGTTGGTTCTGCTGGCTGCTGGCAGTAGTTCCTTGTGATTGCTGGAGATGATGAGGAGCAGAAGCCTTACTGTCCATCTCAGCTGTTTGCGGCTTGTTGGAGTTTATGTTCTGGGCTTTTTTATCACCACTCACCTGGGATGGTAGCAAAGAGTGAATGGAGAACTTGGTGTCAGCTTTATTATCTGCCGTCACTCCAGAAGGTGAACTCTGGCTTTTGGGCTTGCTAGAAAATACATTTGAGATTCCACTTTCTGATGAGTTTGTGTTTTCTGTCTTCTCTGGAGTGGAAGAAACAAGCTTTTCAACAGAGGCTGTGAGCTGCTTTGTGCTTGACCCCACCTTTTCAGTGAAAGAGCTGAACAGGGAATTCACTGTATTCTTCACACCTGACAAGTCTGGGAGAGATTCAGATTTGCCCTTGGTACTCTCCTCTGCAGCAGGATGTTTGGGCTGTTCAGACTTCCTGCCCTCTAATGAATTACCAGCATTACCCTGCTTCAGGGACACGCTCTCAACATTTTTTCTGGTCTCTGGCAATGTACCAAATTTGCTGATTTCTTCCTCCTTCTCAGCCAAGTATTCTGAAACTGATTCTACCAGACACTGAAGTTCATCCATCGTGTCTATGTACTCCTCGCTGGGTTCTTCAACAGGAGACAGTGTTAAGTCTTGCACAGGATGACCATGTTTGCTCCCTTTAGTCTTGCCTTTTTTATCACAGCTGGCCTTTAACTGGGAGCCAAAATTTGCACGGTAATTTACAGTTAAGTTTCTCAAATGGCTGATGTCAGAATCACACCATGATTGTGAAAGGGCAGCCAGTTCCTCCATTTCATCCTCTGAAGCAGGTGAGTACTGAAATTCATCGGAAGCGCTGCTGTCAAATTCCTCAAGGATATCCACAGGCACAAAAGTGTTATCCGGCATACCTATGAGTTTCATGTCTTCACTGTTACTGAGGTGAAGCGAGCCCTCGTGGTCTACTCCCTGCTTGTTGGGCAACTTGCCACTTTTAACCATTAAGCCATTTTTGTACGGGCGCAGGATGGGATAAGCAGGCAACCGCTCCTTACTTTCAGAGTTGCTGCTGTATTTTCCAGTTCTACCATATACTGGGAAATCATCGTTAGGTTCAGAACTAGTTGCCACACCATTGAAATAAACCGTTTTCTCCCCAGGAAACTGCAGACGTTCATTACTCTGCAGGCTTATTTGTCCACTGTCTTCAAAATTGTATCGCAGCTTTTTTTTCCTTCTCCTATCTATTGTATCATACTCCTGAGGATACCTAGGGACGTCTACAGACCCTGACTCCACACACACATTTTGGCAGCACCTTGATCTTTCACAGTGATTGAAATTTTCTCTTTTTGAGAGAGTTTGCATCTTTTTTGTCTTTGTTTCCTGCCAACTTCTATTTTTATGACTCTTTTCTAAGAATTCCTCTATTAGCAGTTTTCCTAGCTCTTCATAGTTACTGTCCTGTTCTTCTTCTCCATCTTCAGAGTTAAATGGAATGATCCTGACTCTTTCATTTCTACCTAGAGATCCTTTTCTAAGAGGAGAAATAAAGGAGGTGGGAGGGAAAGGAAGAGAGGCAGCAAAAAAAAAAAAAAAGGAAGGGGAAAATAACAGTTTTAAAAAGAGCTCTAGAAAGGACAGAAAAAATAGTAACAAAAAAACATGCATTAAATAAAGGAAAATTAAAATCAGAACCACCCAGAGATAACAAAACTGAAGACCTGCCAATCTACCACCAATACATTTCAATCAAATAGTCAAAAAAGCAGCATGGGTTATGATATTCCACCGGTTACAGTTGCACAAAATTTAGAAACGCCTGTTTGAAGGAGAACAGCTTTTTGTGATCAAGTGAGGGCACACAGCCTTGGCTGTACCAGTACTCTGCTGTTACTTTTTTAGGCATGCTGAAAAAAGTCGCTTATTACAGTAACAGGACTACTTTGAGATACAGTGCCCACGCACACCATTCCACTATGCTACGCATGTATTTCGGTCACTTTAGGCTGCAGACTTTGTTTTAGCAGTATTCATAAAGCACACAAGGCACCTTGTTTCTCCCAAGGGTGGCTACAGAACAGAGACTCCATGCAAAGACTCAGGAGTCACTGGAGTCCAGGGAATTGGGCACAGGGGACAAAATGCAAACTGTGAGCACCAGCAATGCGAAGAGTCCCAGCTACTCCATCACTCCTCTTTGCTGGGAGAGCTCCCACTGCAGCTAATGCCCTCAGGGGGCTCCTACCAACACAAAATGAAGATCCTCAGAGCTGTTACTGGATCAGAAGGCAAAACACAGCATTGGCGATGGGTATTAGTCCATCACAAGCCTCAGATGCTTTCCAGGATCTGTATTTCCCATTTACAATGCATCTAGACAGAACCAGCAATGTATACCTGTCTGTTGTGGGAAAATGGATCAAAGCAGCTAGTGCTTTGCTACCAAACAATCTGAAGCTTCCTAAAAACCCCAGTAAATGACCCTTGGAATTTTGGGATTAATTTCTAGCCCTAGATGAGAAGGATTATCTCAATTGTTCAACAACACAAAGGCTCGTTGCATGAAAGCTTCCACTTTATCGAAACCTCACAAGAGGAGTTCCTACTAGTGTACATAAAAATAAACAAAAATCAAAATGCTCATCTGAAAGATGCACTGCAGCTTTGCCCGCATCATTCATTGTTGAGAACTGAGGAGCGTGAGGGCACACATACCCCAACCCTGTAAGGGCAGGGTGAGAGAAGGGAAAGGGCACATGGACACTGTATGGATACTGCTAATACAAGAGTCTTCACCTTGGGAGCTGCCTGGGACACCCCCATGTAGGATACTGCTGGGATAGCCCTGGAAGACAAACAGGTCGTTGCATTTTCACTACTGCTGTTTTAGTGCTTCATTTCCACCAGTATTATTAGCTAATTTACACTAATTGCAAAGATACTCATTACTTTAAATGAGCCCTGTTGTACACAATTTAGAACACTTACTACACTTCTTGCTTGCAATTTTAAGCTGGTAATTGAAATAATTTTCTTTAAAAAGCTAATGAAATTTAAAAGACTCCCAGGGCCACCATAGTTACTGGATCAAGCCCTTCCACATCTCAGCTGAAAGCAATGGGAGCTACATGAATACCTGAAGAGCCATTAGGCGTAAACGCTGAACCAACAATTGACTAATTTAGGCGTAAATGAAATTACTTTTTTTTTTTTTCAAATTGAGCTCCTCCCCCTTGTGTTTCCCCTGCTATTCTACAAAGCACTCCTTTTTACTAGAAACGAAGCAGTGGCAAGGAGTCCAACACCTGAGAGGAAAGAAAAAGATATCAGCTCAGCGCGAATCCACCACAGATCTCAAACAGAGCCAAGGCAAAGAGCGAGTATCAGCTGGAATATTATCACGAGACCACTTCACGGCAGCAAGGAGAGAGGCAGAGGGGCTGTGAAGAGGTTGACCCACCTATCGGACAGATCTAGAGAGCGCCTGCTCTCTATCGAGCACTGGCGGCTTGTCATTTGACTAGACTCAGACGCGGACTCTAGGTCAGTTCGGCAACTCACAGTGGAATCTACGCTACCGTATCGCCTTGGAAGTAAACAAAGCGAGAGCAGGGAGACATGGAGGACACATGGTTACACGAAATGAACGCTGCAAAGAAAAGTTAGTGCTAAAAAAAAAAAAAAAACAAAAAAAATCCGAGGGGAAGACATGTGCTATTCTGAAGTCAAACTGGCTGTTGGCAGCAAAACACACTCCCAGGACAAATAACAATAAGACCTGTTATCCTTAGGAGAGGGGAGGAAGAATAAAATACATGTCCTTCTATCAAAACAACACAATGATAAAGAGTGTCAGAACTTTTCCAGCCAAACCCAAATGTACCCCAGAAAATATATCCCAGGTGTTAGTACCGACAGTTTCAATGGAAGCACTTTGACACAGACAACTTTTTGCCCAATCCAAGACAGGTTCTAGCAGAACCTTCTCTGGTTGCTCTGGGTCTGCCCAGGACAGCCTCCTACAAGCTGTCACTTTCTCAATCACCATCTGCAGTCTGCCACCAACATCGATTTCATCAGGTGGCTGCCTGGCCCATGGCACTTAGAGCTGCTAGGAGCAAAAGTCAAACACAATTTGGTTTTGCAATGCTCAGCTACTGCTGAGTTTTGAAAGCATCTATCCAGCCAGCTCTTCCTAGAAATATCTGTGTGCTAAGGAAGAGAATCCCAAGAAACTTCTTTGGAAAGTTTATTTGCGTTTTCTAAATTTTAAAATTAAATATGTAGCAAAAAATCTTGCTGGGTATGTGGAAAATGCACAGGAAGCAGGAATGCTCAGAAGGAATCAATAACCATCTAGGACTTGCCTTCCTGGACTGAAAGTAATTTTAGACAAGAGCAGGCTACAAAGCTCTTAGTTTTTAAGTAAGCTTTATCACTCCAGAACCTTTCATAACAATACCTTCAGGAAACCAGTATTTTTTAACAATTCAAACCAGAAAAATTCAAACCATTGAAACAATTCAAACAATTCAAACCTTCTTTGGAAGGTCTTATAAATACGTTTATCCACTGGGTAAAGTTAAAGGTTATCAGGCTCACCTCCAAGCAAGGTGAGCCATGAAAGATTCCTTGCATTGTCAACACCACCCCAAGAAGTCACATAACTGCAAGAAAAACCCAGCCACCACTGACTTCCCCAGGCTGGAGGCTGAATATCACTGTTCAGGTTCACTTTTCCATAAAGAAAAAGCTTCAGCTCATCTTCCCAGACTCTCAGCAAGATCTTCAGCAATTTTACCACTTCCCCAGGCTGGAGGCTGAATATCACTGTTCAGGTTCACTTTTCCATAAAGAAAAAGCTTCAGCTCATCTTCCCAGACTCTCAGCAAGATCTTCAGCAATCTTCAGCAAACCAGCAGTGCAGAACACCATGGGGAAGGGAATAACCTTCTTACATAAGATATTTAATGGACTAGGAAAAGAGCAATGAGAACATGTCACACTGTACTAGGTGCATTTTGTTGGCATATTAACCTCAGCTGCTTGAAATCTCAGTAACAGTAACAATATGAAATGTTACCATTAAATTTCAGCTTTTATCTTTAAAGACCATAAGACAAAAAGAGTAAAAATTAGCCTCAGCCATACACTCATGATGGCAACTGAATTCAGGTTCAGACTTCAGGGAGCAAGAACATTTTTACCAAGGGGGATGAGGCAGAACAGACCAGTTATAATGCATATAAAATCCTGCACCTCTAACTGTGACAGAGTTTAAGCAACTGCCTCTTCCACACTGAAGGCAGAAGCAGCAGCAGGGCCTGTTCTACACACCCACTCTTATCAAGCACTGTCCAAGTTCTTCTGCTTTCCCCTTACACTTATTTGGAACAGCAGTTTTGTAAAGTTTCCTACAGTTCCCAGCACAAGCAGCTCTAGTTCACAGCCACTGATTCTGGTAATTTAATGTGGTAATGCTTAATACTTAAAAGCGATAAAAGCAGTTGTGAAACTACTGATTTATGGTCAAAAAGTTAATTTAGAGCAAGTAAGCTATCTTTCATTGTGTTCAAAGGAAAACAAAAGAGAAAACACACTATTCAACAGTGCTACATGATAACAGAAAAAAATAGCCAACCCTAATTGGTTACAGACTTTCTTCTTGAATATTTTGTTTTGACAGAGCTAATAGAAGAGCAGGAGCTAACCTGCAGCAGAAAACAAATCTGTCCCAAGAAAGACACTCCTAATGGGATAACTCTGCTAGCACGTGTCTCACTGGCGTGGAAAGCACACCCACGCAACGGTACCAGAACAGCCAATTACCCAGTGCTCAGGCCTTCAAAAGGTAAGGTGAAAGTAGAACCAAGAATAAATGACCTCAGAGATATGCTCAGAGTTGAGCATATCTTCAGCGGCTGAAGGAGCTGGGGCTGTTTAGTATGAGGAAGAGGAGGCTGAGGGGAGACCTCATCACCCTCTACAACTACTTGAAAGGACACTGTAGAGAGGTTGGTGCTGGTCTCTTCTCACAGGTAATTAACAATAGAACGAGAGGGAACGTTCAAGCTCCAACAGGGTAGGTTTAGATTGAACATTAGGAAGGAATTTTTCACTGAAAGAGTGATAGGGCATTGGAACAGGCTGCCCAGGGAGGTGGTTGAGTCACCGTCCCTGGCTGTGTTTAAGGGACGTTTAGATGCGGTACTGAGGGACATGGTGTAGGGGAGGACTTTGTAGAGTAGGGTAGATGGTTGGACTCGATGATCCCAAGGGTCTGTTCCAACCTCAATGATTCTATGATTCTATCTTCAAAAGGTAATTCAGGTTAAAAGGTAAACCGTTGGATCTAGTGTAACAAATAGCCCTTTGGGTTTTTCCTGGTTCACAGCAGATTCCCAGCGTTAACAAAACACGTAACACCTTCTTATCAGAAGCCTTTCAGAGCGCTTGAGCTGCCCTCCTCTGCCAGCAGGGCACCTTCAGGGTCTGCTATAGAAAACTCAACGGGAAAAGAAACCCACCTGATGGCCACGTGCTCCCGATAATCCAGATCATAGTTTTGTAGGGAGTCAGCACAGGATTCCCGCAGGACCCCTTGCTGCTGCAGGCGGGAGGGAACGGTGAACTGGTGGACGGAGGCGTTGGGCTGCGCCGTGGTGTGGAAGGGAGGCGGGATGCTGTTACTCGTCTCACTGCGATAGTCGCTGTCTCGGTCGTCCACCGCGCTGTCAGCATCTTCAAAGGCTAAGGAACAACAGCAGGTAAGGGCAAGGCTCTCAAGTTGCCTTCCTCAGACAGTGAAGCCCATTTAAGTTTACTAAGAATGACCCCCCCAAAAAAAAATAAAAAAAAAAGGCTGTGGATGTATTTCCAGCTGGTAATTGGTTATAACCTACAGTTCTCTCAAGTATGTACCAAGGAATTCCTGCAATCACCTTCACGCTCCCCTTTCCCACTTCCCATTATAGGAGTTTATTTCTCTTTAGTCATTCCTAGTAAGCAGATTAAGACATTCTTATTTAAAACAAGCAAAAAAACCACCCCAACACCCAAAATTTAAGGTGCTTTGCTACTGCCAAAATGAACGTTTAGATGTTGGGGGGAAAAAAACCCAGAAGATAAACAATCCTTTATGGAAAGGAGCTCTTTCCAGGAAAATTTTCAACCTTTAAGTTCTAATACTATCTCCTCTTCTCAACATCCTTAACCAGTACTTTAGAATTCTGATTATTTTTTTTTTGGTAAAAGGATTAATTTAAATTAAGAGAAACTAATGAAAAGCACTGAGTAGGAAAATCAGAAGAACTGGGAGAGCAGCTCTGCTTACTACTGCTTATAAAGGAAAGATTGCTACATTTAACACACAGGTACATTAGCTTAAGTTTGGTAACAAACACTAATAATAGCCTTCATAAAGGAAAATGCTCCTTTCCAATGAGTCCCTGTCCCTGCAGAAACACTTCTGCTTGCTAACCCTTCAGAAAAAGAGAACACAGAGTCATAGTTAGAAAAGGTATCAAAAACACAATATTGATTATTGATGTACAGCTGTGTTTGGCTGTGCGGAATGCAAGATTATCTTTGCAAGCTCAGAGTGAAATACACACACCATATGGCAGTGGAGTGCACCATTAACATGCTTGAAACAAAAGGAAAATAAGGATCAGCCATTATTCACGCTCTCCGCCACCAAAAGCCTGTCTAAAAAGGACAATCAAATTAAAGCCTCCTCTAGTTAGTTATTCAATGATATCTGTCCTACACTGTCATTCCCTATGAGGCTGAATAATAAAGTGAGAGTGCCTTCTTCATGCCACATCCTTAAAAAAACTATTGAATTTAACTGCTGAAATTCCAAGAAGATGGAATGCATCATTAGGGAACACATCTCTCTTCCATTGGCACTTCCTAGAACTCCAATTTCTAATTTTTCAATCCAAAGCAAAGTTTGTTGTTCATGATGTTTTCAGTTCCTTCCCAACTGAATAAGACAACATCAGCTCCCTAAAGTGGATGGAAGATTAGAAAACAACCCCAAGCAGAAAACATGTCTGCAAAATACAAACCACTTCAAAATGCCCAGCTCTGCTCTCTTAAGCACAATCAATTCAATTTGATTGTCCATAACAAAAATGGAGTTAGGCCTCCTGCTTTTTAGTCATTTAAATGCTGCATAGCTCTTGTCAGTCTTTGGTCAATTGAATAGAAGTGAACAGCAATCACACACTGCTTTATTCAGCTTTATTAAAAGCACAACGTCCATCTATTTTATTACAGTTCAGTGCTTGGGAGAAGCACACAAGATGTGCTACACAAAAACTACTTGATATGCCAAAGTACCAAATCCCTCTGAGAAGCACCAAACTTCTAGTCTGTGGAGCAAGGGCTAATCTATTTGTAGATCACAAGGCACATACCATCCTCAGAAGGACAAGGAGCTATTACTCAGCTGAGCAATGTCATTGCCGAACACTTGAGCTATCACCATCTAATGCACAATAATTACTTTTCTTGGGACCAAAATACTGTTTCAAAGAGCTTTCTGATGCCTCACTTTGCTGCTCAACTAATTTCTTCTTTCCATCAGATATAACCCTCGTTTAAGGTAAAGGCTAAATAACTCTAGTATGATGCAAAGTTCCTCCAGCTGTGGCTGCATAATCACTGTAAGCAATTGTAGGGGCTTAACTCAGCCCAAATGAGTTACAAGTTTGGGGTCTGGTAAAAGACATGAGACAGCTTTAGGGATAAACAATTTATCTCACCACAACAATATAAGAACAAACACAAATCAGTAGTACAATTATCTGGGTAAAAATATTAGTGAATCCAGTAACTCACTAATTATGGGCTAATTAAATACCAGGGTGTGCAAAGACTTGCACAATTATGGTTATCAGGTAGGAGGACACAGCTTCTCCAGTAACTCTGTCCTGCTGGTGGGCTCAGAAATCTCTGAATTCCCCAATCAGACAGTTGCAGAAGCACTATCTGGACTTGTGAACCTGTCATCAGATCTCACCTCTGCACTATCAAACAAAGATCTCCCACATGAACCACAGGATCTCTAAGTAACATCTAAAAACAGCTGATTAGCTTAAATGTTAATCAACCATTTACAACATATACATTTATAAAAGGTGGCACCAGAATTTCTCCCAGCTCTTACTGGTGTTTAGCAAGAGGGAGTCTCTTAGAGCTCAACACACAGAATGCCTCCCCAATGACATGTTTAAAGGATGCAAGGCTCCGGCTACCACGAACATGGATGAGGGAGGAACACATTGTTTCTCTGATGTACCTACAGCATCCATAGGTATAATACCGGGCAGAAATCCTTAATTGACTCATAAATAAGGGCTAACCCAAGAAAGTCTTACTCACGCACTTGGTCCTGCACTTGGATCACAACACCCCCACGCAGTGCTACAGGCTGGGGGCAGAGTGGCTGGAGAGCTGCCTGGCAGAAAAGGACCTGGGGGTGTTGGTCGACTGTTGGCTGAACATGAGCCAGCAGTGTGCCCAGGTGGCCAAGGAGGCCAACAGCATCCTGGCCTGTATCAGGAACAGCGTGGCGAGTAGGACTTGGGAGGTGATTGTCCCCCTGTACTCGGCACTGGTGAGGCCCCACCTTGAATACTGTGTCCAGTTTTGGGCCCCCTACCACAAAAAAGACATTGAGGTGCCAGAGTGGGTCCAGAGAAGGGTAATGAAGCTGGTGAGGGGTCTGGAGAGTAAGTCTTACGAGGAACGGCTGAGGGAACTGGGGTTGTTCAGCCTGGAGAAAAGGAGGCTGAGGGGAGACCTTATCGCTGTCTACCTGAAAGGAGGGTGTAGAGAGGTGGGGGTCGGTCTCTTCTTCCAAGTCACAGGAGATAGGACAAGAGGAAATTGCAAGTTGCACCAGGGGAGGTTTAGATTGGACATTAGGAAAAATTTTTACACTAAAAGGGTTGTTAAGCACTGGAATGGGCTGCCCAGGGAAGTGGTTGAGAAACCATCCCTGGAGGTATTTAAAAGACGGATAGACATAGTGCTTAGTGACATGGTTTAGTGATGTTTTTTTCATCAGAGTTAGGTTGATGGTTGGACTAGATGATCTTAAAGGTCCCTTCCAACCTAGACAATTCTATGATTCCATGCTGAATTGCAACTGCCCTGTAGGCAATCTCACTTTACTTAACAGAAGTGTTCACAAATTAAGACATTGCTCAGCCTGATTAAAAGCACCAAAACCTGGCCCACATGTGGCTTATAGCACACAGTGCCTTTGCAAAAAAGTATACTGTGAAATGCCTGCAAATGGTGATGATCCCATTCATTAACATTCTTGACAGTTAAAATTTATTTAAGCAAGAGACTGACAAGAACTTGTTGAAGCAGCTTTGGGGACGCAGCATCCCTTCAGGAGGAGGGGTCAGGCACTACAGCTCATATTTCAGCAAAATATCCCTCACAACACCCACAGTGTGATAAAGTCAAGCACAATCTTCTTCAAACAGATGACACTCCCAAGTCTTCTATAAAGAAAGTTGTAGCTTAGCCTCAGCCTCTGAAGATCAGTTAATTAATAACAAGACACATAACACAATAAACACAGTAAGTCGGTAATCGTTTTAACGCAGTTTTAGAAATGTCACATGTACCAAAGAGCTCTGAAGGGATGAAAATTGTTTTGTTTTTGCTGGACTCACTGTGTAGAGAGTGGAGAGTAGGGCTGAAAGGGCAGGGCAGAAGCATGCTCATGTTCATGTTTAATATTGAATATTCATGCATATAGGCAGCATAAGAAGAAAACCCATTGGACTGTCGCAACACACAGCAGGATTTACAGAGTGGGAAAAATCAAGAAGGGAGATCGCTTCTCTGAAACAAACCAGCCTGCTATTCCTCCCCATTCCTACACTTCCAGAAGTTATTATACCACTGCTGAAGGGCAGAACACATTTAGCTTTTAACACGCTGACCTCAAAACCACTTTGCACAGTCCGGTCATGCGAGCTCTACTAGTCGCATTTAACCTCTGGCAACTTTCTTTACATCAAGCTTCAGGACAGGAAGGAAAACTAACAGCAAAATTATTACAGGTGACTGGATGAATGCACTTTCACAAGTGTTTTTTGTTGTTTTAAGGTCCCAACGCACAGGAGGAGCTCCTCTCAAAAGGCTGCATTCAGCTGAAATTGCCTCCTGCTTTTCTTACAGTGATGCCTCATCAGCCACCAGGAGCTGGGGTCCAGTTATCCTCCACAAACTTGAGCAAAAACTTGGAAAAAGCAGCAAGTGCAGCAAACTCGAGCACTTTGGAAGAAGGTGGTTCATTTAAGGTTCTGTATCCCAAAATCCCCACTACTTCTCCAAAATAAACCACCGAGCTTTCACAGCTTTTGTCTATTTTTAAAACGGTAGAAGAGAAGGAAGTGTACTAACCAAAGGAAGGAATTCCAGTCCAAGTCCAGAAGAGATCTCTGCCAGCTCCACACCAGGGCCTTTGCAACTCACCTTCCCCACCCTTCATCCACTTCAACTGCTTTTCATGATCGCTGTCAACAACTTCTTAAGTCTCAGACCCCAACACTCCACCCCCTAACTGAATCACTGGTCACTTCTGATAATCATTTACACTTTCTGAAATCTTGTAATCAAAATGTGTACTAGTTTAAAGAGGACTACTGAAGTAACAAGGAGGAAAAAAAAATCTCAGAAGGATAAGAGGGCATATTTTTGAGGCTCTTATAGAGCTCTCCATGCTAAAAACTCATAGATTTTTGAGAAGCTTTTTAAGTGCAGCTTTGCAAGTCATTAGTTATCCTATTGCCCTCACCACTTAAAAAAACATTAGAAATTTACATAATTTTAAGACAGCAAGTTAGCAATATTCAGTCTTCAGTTTAAGAGCTTTCATAGAATCATAGAATTGTCCAGGCCAGAAGGGACCTCCAAAGGTCATCTAGTCTGACCTCCCCACAGTCAACAGGGACACCCCCATCTAAACCAGGTTACCCAGGGCCTCATGGCCTTTCATAACCTTGTTTTTCCCACTTGCAAATACTTTCTGCAGCTGAAACACTCAACAGCCAAGAACTGGCCTGGCAGCCTGAAGTGCAAAGACTGCCTTGAACATCTACCCTACTTCTTTAAGTCTTTCCCTTTCCTAAAATGAAACCAGAACAGCAGCACAAGATGTCCCTTTCCTAAATCTCTCTCTGCCCCACTAGCAAAGCTCTGGGCTGCAGCACTTCTCTTCCAAGAAACTCTCACCAGGAAAATGCCTTCCCACTACCAACATGCTGTTTCTGCTGCTTCCTTCTCCGTTGATGTTGTAAGCTTACCGTTAGAAGTATATTTTCATTATGTTGTCAAGCTGAAGGAGATCACTTGGAAATGTCATCAGCACAGGCTGAAGCCTGCCTGTAAGGATGCTAACATGATTTCAAAAAGGACAGCACAGGAAGTATGAAGTGGAGGGTGGGAGGGAGGAAGGGAGCTCCATGAATACAAGCACCTTTTGAAACAAAAGCACCACACACCAACACTCCAGATAAACAGGAAGAACACCCTCTGCACAACCCTCCAAGATCTCTAACTGACCAATGCCTAAGCACCTCATTTCCCTCCCAAACACACAAAATTGGGGAATAAAGCTATTTAGGACACTAAATAGTAGTCTACAGAAGTTTAGTTAGTTCTCAGTTATCCCACCACACCTCTGAGAACAGCCCCAAACGATGGAGACATCCAACACTAACAGTGTGAAGAGGTTGGGTAGCACTGTTGATGCCTAGAGAACTTATGGTCTGATGAAAGCAGAACAAGGAGGACAAAACATGTTGTGGGAGCAGAAACTGTGAAGTCACTGGTGGAGGACTTATAAAATGCAGAACAGGTCCATCTGTGAAATGCAGTGTAACATTAGCTGGACATGAGACTTAAGTTACTTGGCTGCAGTAAGAGTGTTCTCTACAAATTCTGCTATGTCAAAAATGGAAAAGCATCAGGCAGAGTCTCCTCCCCGCTGGTAGTGGTCACAGTCACCTTTCTTGCACGCCCCTCTCAGCAACACCCTTGCTCTCTTTTTTGACACAGGGGATAGACACATTGGTTTTAAGACTGATGGATCACTCTTTGCAGGTCCTACAAGCAGTAGAAGCTACACACTGTAGCTTAGGCAGAAGCCTTACCTGTTGGAACTTGTGAGACTTCCAGAAAGTGAAGATGCACATTTTCTTGAAAAATTAACAAAAACATTGGGCTGTGTGGCCTCTGCAAGGGTTCACACAAGAGTCTTCAGGTGTGGGCATGAGCTTTGCCTATCACAGACAGCTGTGGTATCTGAGTTTTACCTTTCCAAGATTCCTAAGCACTAGTTAAAGCAAAACACTACCCATTTTGCCATGATAATGTAGTATATTCAAGCTCAGTGAGACAATACCTTCTGTCACATTGCTGTTCACCAGCCATTTCTGCTTTCAGATTTGCTCCTCTATGTAATATCTGGAACACCTGTGATCACTCCCAGTACAGGTTCCCTTGTGGTTTTCAGTTACTCCAAACATTGACTTGGGATTACATGGGTATGAAGACCAACACAAAAGAAGGGTACAAGCAGAAAAACGGAATCATCTTTATGGGAAAAGAAGAATAGTCCAACTCTTCCTTCTTATCCTCAAATTCCAGCAAAAGCCACAAGCAACTCATTTAAAACATGTCCAAAACAAAACTAAACAGTGAAAAATAAAATGAATGGACAGCCATCCATGAAAATATGAAAATTCAATGAAAGTAAAAGAAAATACAATGGTACAGATTTTCTATATGCATGAATATTTCCACTTTCCTTGTACTAGAGCATGCTGCATCACTTTAGGATCAGAAAACTTGCAAGAAATCAAACTGTTACGTACTCAGCTGCTCTCCCCATCCGAAATAACTCCAGTTGCCTGCATGTAACACAAATGGCAGCAAATAATAGGAATGGAAAAAGAAAGCTTAGAAAAACAAACCACAAGCACACTTTTCATGTATTTAAAATGCCTTATAGATTGCAAGCTTGAAAAGTAAGGTTTTTTTTTTTATTATCAAAACAACATTAAGACTACTTGGGGGATTATTATTCACTGTCCAGTTTGTTTGTAAGGCATTCTGAAGATTAAGATCACTATAAACTCTAGGAATAATTAAGCAATCATACATTTATTAACACAAGTAGACAAAATATTTATCAGCACACTACTTAGAAAGAGCAGTTAAACACTGTATTTCCTAGTACACACATTATCAGGATTACAGACAGAATGCCCCAGAAACCAGAGTCCAGTTAAGAAAAGAACTGGATTCTCAACTAAACTGTGCAAGTCAAGTGGCAAAAGCTGTTTCACGTTTCCCCTCCTGCCCCCTTCCCGGAACACAGTCAACCCAGTGGTCAACTCAACACACCAGTAATAATAGCATGAAAAACTCTGTGTGCACATAAATCAGCATCAAGTGAAGAGTATTTTGTTAGCTAGATACACACACTGATACAAAACCCTCTCTCTCGCAGCACCCTAAGGATGCAAATAGTCACAAGGTAATTCTACAGCAGTGTTCGTATCTCCATGTTAAAATTAAAGGTGACAGCAAACTCATGCTAAAGCTAAACTGCAAGTTGGTAAGAAAGCCAAGTTATCACTTATCAACATCCATGTTGTCACCCCAAGGTCATACTCTGTATGATGGAGCAACAAACTACCACATATAACCCTCAAAGAATCTTGGAAGCATGAACACAACTTACAACTCCAAAAAAAAGCTTCAGAACCAGCATTTTTAGAAGATGGTATGTAAAAAATCCTTTAAAAAGTGAAGTTTATAGGAGTGTTGATGTGTAAGGGCAGCAGGCAACAAACAAATCCTTCATGTGCAGGCAGAGAACAAGCAAGAGCTTTCTGTCCTGGCTACCAGCCTCATCTCTAGCTACCAGCCAGGCACACATTTCAAAGAAGGGAGATAGCTCAAGGGATTCAACAAATCCCTCCCCCTGCCCTCACTAACAAGACTCACAAATTAGAATGGACTAGTTCTTGCTTTTACCTAAAATTGTAAAAAACAGTTCTGAAAGAAAATATCTTTGTCCTCAAGAAGTCACCACCAGACTAGTAAGCAAGTAACGTCCTGTTGAGTAACTTGGCTTCCCAAGGGTTTAGTCCCTATCCATACGTACTACATGTATTTCTATGGGAGAAGAAAAGGTGGGCAGCAGAAAGAAAAATAGTCACAGATGTGAACTACCCCAAGGGAAAATAAATGAAGCAAACCAGAGTTTAAGCCTCTCTCCCTATCTGGGAAATAATGGTGCATCAGAGCTACAAACAGGTGTCTCCTTTCTTGTCAAACCTCTCAGAGGCATACAAAGCAGTTCCTCAGATACACCTCAGTACTCCAGGGTTCTTGGACTCCAATCTCTCACACACACACACCTGTGGTGCTTTGCACAGGCACGGCCATAGCTCAAGTTTAAGTGGCACTTCTATTATCTAGTAGAGCTTCAAAGGTAGGTCATCCTTTTATGACTCCTACAGGAGTAGTTAGACAAAAAAATAATGTAACACGTCTGCTTGTTCTGGTCATTAAACAAAGCAGCTCCAACCAACACGTGGAAAAAATTCAATTATATTTTTTTACCAGGTTGAATTAGAAAGAACCACATACTAAACTGGTACAATGCTCAATATGTGCAGTTTCCATGGAGTATAAAAGGGTTATTCCTCTCCTGCCTACAGGAATAACAGATAAAAACTTCTTCCCTGTTTACACAATTTAACAATTGAGAAAAACTAAAATCCATAGAGTAAAGTATCAACAGACTACCATCCGAAACATGACAAGTGCTTCTTCTCAGGTCCACAGCAGCAAGTGTTACAAGCTACCACTTGGACAATGCAGCTTGGCCAGTCATGCTGGCAAGATGAAGAAGTACCCAGGCGCATACACCACCCAGGTCACCATACGTGGCCTGACCACAGGGCCATCATCTCAGGCTTGTTTTTTACAACACCAAAAATCCACAAATTGCTTAATAATCAGCTTTGACAGAGGCCTGAGTGCTTTTCGGGGGAAAAGATGAGGAGAAAGAGGAACATGCCACCAAGCCAACAAAGCAAACAGAAGTAAAACACATGCACCAAAGAAAGATGAGAAGGAGAGACAACCAGAAGAAAGGGTATGGAAACAAGAGGCATGGAGAACAGTAGTAGAAGTAAGGGACATAAGGAGATTTCTGAGGAAAGAGAGCAAGAAGTTGATGGACTGAGCAGGCACTGAGCTTTAATTTGATGTGATACACAGTTCACGTGAAAGAGAACACAATTTTCTATTAATGTGTAAGCCAAACAATAGCTTACGTGCATCTTACGGCTGAAAATCTCAAGCTACTAACACATGATAGCAAACTCAGCACCTCCTTCCATCAAAAGGTTCCTATCTCAGGTAAACAGCAAGAGGCAAAGGAACCCCACATTTGGGCACTTGCAGCCTGGATTACAATTAAAGATCCAGAAAAACTCTGTAGTGGCACAACGTTATTGCACTCAGACAACCTGCTACTTAGGCCCAAGACTTAATTAACAAATGAATGTACCTGAAACTTCCCCAAGCTGGGGTAGAGATATCAGAAGATAGCAAAAATTTCCAAAACCAGCATACAGATCAGAAAAACTACAGAGGCAATGCAGCTTACCTTTTCCCAAAGATAAAACACAGAGACTGACAGCCTCTGCACAAATTTCAACTCAAACCACTGTAATCCACACAGAGGAAATTAATGGTTCTTCAAGGGAAAATAGCAAGCCTGACC
This sequence comes from Calidris pugnax, assembly GCF_001431845.1. Taxonomy (NCBI): domain Eukaryota; kingdom Metazoa; phylum Chordata; class Aves; order Charadriiformes; family Scolopacidae; genus Calidris; species Calidris pugnax. The sequence continues at coordinate 1,449,840 of NW_015090963.1, read as the reverse complement.
CTTGAAACCATCTCACTCTTCCCAGCCCTTGTCTCCTTGACAGCAAACGGTCCGATGGTTGGCACAACACTACTCACAGTTTCAAACTGCAACAAGGAGAAAACCACCAATGGTAAAAACAAGCCTCAAAGATACAAAGTCTGTCCTCGGAGGAGAAACATTACCACCTTCTGTAGACAAGTGTCCTCAAACTGACAGTGATATCCCTAAGCCAGCTACCTACCTGTCTACCTTACTGCTACCAAGTTCCTTATGAACAGCATGAAAACCCCACAAGCTTTCAAAGGCAGATTAGAGACCACTATTTCCAAGACAAATAGTGGTCAATGCCAAGCAGGGCAGAGTGGAGAGAAGAGCAGCTGCCTTTAGACACCAGCTCCTTACCCTGCAAGGTTTCTTCTCACACTGAGAAGCTGGGTCTTGGCTGACCAGGGTGGGCTACAACTAGAGACTCACTGGGAAGGCAACACTGCAGGAGCAAACAGAAAGAGGTGCAATAACAGAGAGCAAGGGATTTTTCAGCCAGAATCTCAAAACTCCGCTTTTGTTTGTTTTTGCTAACACCCACTTCACTTCAGAGTCTAACATTTTGGATAAAAGATGAATTTATTAAAGATTCAACACATATGCTGCTTCTTTTAAGATTCAGGAGCTAACAGTATATATCTCAGTCCTTCAGCATAATCGCAGAAGACCTGGGCTGACAGTCTTGATATTTTGAAGGTTAATGAAAACAGAATTTCTTTTTAGCCTTTTCAAGTTGTTTTTCTGCTTCATAAAAATAATATGTATAACCTCAATTTGTTAAGTAACAGACCCTTCCACAACACCTTTGGGAACAAATTTAAGCCTATATAAACTTGAACTGAAGACACCAAGAAGTCCAGACAGACACAAAATGGAAAGTTGCAATTCTAAAAACATACACCACCACCACATATTAACACTGGAATAGATGATACAGACAAATCAGACTAGTTACTCTGTGTGCTCTTAAATACCAACAGTGTGTGTCTTGGTTATCACATTATTTTGTATTCATAAGTTTCAGTACTCAAAAAATGAGGTTTTATATAAACCTCCAATTAAGGACTAAGCGATGCCAGCAGCCTGGTGCCTTGGAAGCTACAACATTCTTGTCGTTAACACATTTTATAAAGCACATCTAAGTTCCCACAGTTAGCTGAACATAACATATGCTCGTTCTGTGTCTCAATTATGCAACTATTCAGGGAGGACCTCCTCCTCCTTGCTTCACACTGTCAAGCCTGGATCAGCAGGGACACTGACGAAAAGCTGAATATTCCAAGTTTTTAATCCAGGCTAATTTGATTGCCTGTGTGCCATTTTGTTTTATTTCTATTTACAAGTCTCTCAGAGTGGTTGGGACCTACTATCCCCATCAGAACATTATTGTTTACTGCTGTCCACTGCTTAGAGTCATGTTAATAAGTTATTTAATCCTCCTGCTATATCCCATGTTGAGCGAAGACAGAGATCATCTAAACAGGTTTATAAAAGTAAACTGAGCTCAGGAAATTACACTATATTTGTTGCTGATAAAGTCCGGTTTATAGAATACAAACAGAGATGGGAATGTCCTGTTCAGTACTTTCTTCTAGATTTAGTAAATCTCTTTTTCCCCTGACTAAGACCCTCAACACAGTGCACACAGATCTCAGATTCCATAAAAATGTACATTCTTCTAGCATTCAATGTAGTTGTCAAAACTAACAATGTTGTATTTTAACAAAAAACAAACATTTAATAGCTTTTTAGAACAAAGACAAGTTTCCAGCAAGCAAGATGACCAAGAGGGTGTCATAACAAGTATCACCATTTCCAGTTCAGTTCAGGAACACCACAGATGAGGGTTAAGACCTCTGCTCTAAAGGAGATGAGAAAGCACAGGAGGAAAGCGAGACAGAAGGAGCTGACAGAGACAAGGACAGGCACTAGAGTACAACGTGAGTACTCTTCTCGCTCTCACTACACCCTGTTTTTCACCACAGTTTATCCTAGTCTAGCATTCAGCTTATGCTCAAGTTTTGGAGTGTTTTATTTCACTAAATGAAACAGCACTTCTGGCCACCTTTACTATGGCTAAACAAAACCAGATTGAGAGCTGAGAATTTAGGCAGGGCTTGGATCACCATCAAATCTTCAAGAGTATCCACTAAGTTATTACAAGCTTGTCCAACTCATTAATAACCATAGTAAAAGGAATCGGGCAGAGCGCCACTGAATTTTATCTACCATGGAAAAACTGTCACATTTCTGTCACTGCACTAATACCTAACACAGCTACCTCGTCTTGAAAATTTCTGGGCTACCGAGTCACACAGGCTATTTGGCTAAAAGATGTAAACACAAGAACCAACAAACGTTTTATATGCTCCTCATGAGATACAATTTTGGATTATAGTGGATCACCTAACATTACACACATGCATAAGAGCAAAGAGGAATACAGTGCTCTACAGCAGCTGTGATAAAAGATTTGTTGCCTTCTTTTCTTCTGATTTTCAATCTTGGACTTTCAATACAAGCCTCATTGCTCAAGGACACATAACCATGGCTTGTGTATAAAGTTGAGCAATAATTTTTCTATCAGCTTAAAATCCTTTATCTAATTTTTCAAAAGATTATATTCTACTGTGGTAACAAAATTCAAATTAATTTTCTATTATTGCTATGACATTAAAGGATGACTAATAGTTTCAGTGTCCTTAAAAAAAATCCCCACCACAAAAAAAAAAAAAGCATTCATGAAGAGCACTAAACAAATTATGGAACCTAGAGTGATTAATTGAGCATCTACTTTTTTTGATCACTGCTTATAGAGACATGTTAGTATTAGCAGCATTCAGTATTTCAGGAAGAGCTTTAGGTTTGGGGCTTATTTAAAAGTCAAAGCTTTATTTCCTTGTCAACACCTTTCAGAACACAGCACATACTCTAGGAAAACACCAACAAAGTACATTTAGAGGATCTGCAGGAAAACCACAGATCTGCTGTCCTCTAGAGTTCAGCAGTAAGTCAAACTTTGTTACTGTATAATCTTCTGATATAGCCAGTATTTTTAACTTCCATTAGCCGAGTACTTTTCTTTTGGCATAGCCAGTCCTGAAGTAGCAACTTTATCCAAAAATCGCAGGCAGACATTTTAGAGTAAAACCTTCAATCTGCATTCCTTCGAGTAGACCTGTCATGCCTTCAACCAGCCCAGGCAGCAAGTACTGCAAAGCCACAAGAAAACAAGTCTCTCAGACAGGATTTATCCTAAACAAAAAGGAACAGGAGCTTCCAGTCACCCAGAAGCAGAGAAGCCAAGGCACTTGCTTTCCCAGCCCATCAGCAAACTACCACAGAACAGCTCATACAATGGTTTGACTTGTACAGATGAAAATAATTTTTCCTCTGCCCAGCTTAATTAAAAAACAGTCATTTATATGTCCTGTTTTGAATTACACTTACAATGAACATTTTTTGAGGACTGCTGTAAGGCTTACCACTTGCACTGTGGCCATTACTAGAGAACAACTTCTCAACAACTGCAGCAGGATCTTTAGGGTCACCTGCCCTTGAGAAGGGTAAAATAATCATTGACCTCTTCCTTAACCTTCCCAAACTGGTCTGGTCTAGAGGTGCCATAGGAGCTGCTGAACTCTGCTGTTTCCAAGTGCAGAAGGCGGCTGTCACCAGAAAAAAAAAAAAAAAAAAAGCTAGAAACTAGACGTATAGCACAGATCTCTATGTCAAGGAGGGCAGTATGGCCTCCCAGCAATCGTGGCCAACTATGCTGCCTGCCACGGCACTATTAGAGATTACACATCTCTATAGACAATTAAGAGTTAAGTTTCAGCTCACTTAAAACATTCTGATGCTGCCTTGCCTTGAGAGCCTGGTATAGCAGATCATTTTTTTATATATTGATACCAAAGAGGGGGAAAAAACAAAAAAAAAACCCACAACCCAAAAACTCTTAATAGGATGTCATTTCAGCACATTTGCTGCCATAGGGTCAGTTCACACAGTTGAACACTAGTGGACGGCAGCCAAGATGGCATGGTCAAACGAGTGCACACATAACCTTGGATGGCCATCACTTCACTCCATGAAAACAGGCTGCAAGGCATCTTGTGCCAACCACACTCTTTAAGGAAGAGCTTTGCACAGCTGCCTTGGACCCAGAGCCTGCCCAAATCTGTGTACTTGCTGCCACCGCTTTCTACAAGGACTGTACCACCTGTGCTGTGGAAATCCTAGCAGCAGGGTTTGGTAGCTCCAGTCCTAAAGCACGTTAATGGCACCTTAAAGATGCTGGTATCCCCAGTGCAGCACCCAGAACACAAAATCTATGTGGATGCTTATCAGGGTTTGTTGAGACCTTCACCTGGTGTTTTAGCAGACAAAGCTCCTCACCAGCGCCATGGAAAGTATCATCACCTCAGCATCAGAGAAGGCACAAGCCTTCCTGATCCACCAGTGGAATTTGAAGTCCCAAAAAGAGAACTAATGGGCATCAGGAATGAAGCCTCTCAAAGTCAGTACTTGGTACTTTTGAAAGAGTAGTGAATTTGTAGATGTTAACAGAATTTTGCTTTATGCATTTTCCAGATATAGATTTGTTCAAATACTAGTGGGAAAGAAGGGTCAATACAACAAATTGATCTGCCATCGAATAACATCTGTTCCTTTAATGTGTATAAAACGTTTTGCCAGCTTTTAAGTACTTAAAAGACTGCTTATGAATCTACAACAAAGTTGTAGCATTTTTTTCCTGCATGCATATGCACACAGACTCCAGACAGCATGTAGGGTTCCTTCTTATTCTCCTGGAAGAGATGTCATCTTGCTCCTTTCTCTCTGATCTGCTGGCAGACCAAGCACAGGCTAGCTTTGGTTCTTTTTGCTGGTATAATAGTGTATTGGAAAAATTATTTCTTTCCTTGTTGAACCAACTCACAATCCAGACCCAAGCAACAAATCTGTCCTCTTCTGAAAAAAAAGAAACATGGCAAAACCCACAAAAAAAAAAAAAAAAAAAAAAAAAAAAAAACCCTACCAACCACAGCACAGCCCTGGTAGATGGATTTTACAGAGCAAAAGACATGCAAGACAGAACTATGGAGTGCTGTGGTCTATCAGGGTCTTACTGTGACAAGAACAACACCATGAAGGAAGTGGAAGAAAAAAAAAATATATGCAGAGAAGGGAGGATAAAGCTATCTCAGAAACATTATCAAAGATAAGAGGACAGACAAAACTGGTTGATTCAGTGATGCTTAGGTTATCTTTTCTGAGAATTATACTGAACAAACCTGCTCTCTTCCAGATTTGTAAACTCCCTGACAAAAGGTATAGGGCAGTATTTAGGGTAGCTGATATTAACTAAGACTTCCATTTTTCTTCCACAAGGACAGAGAACACCTTTCTTATTCCTGTTTGCACGTTGTCTGCTCCAAGTCAGAGCGGCATCTGAAGTACTGACAGAGTGACTCACTTATGGATTATAATGGACTTTTATGTTGCCAGAAATGATCTTGAGTATACAAGGAAAATAAATCCATACCTACCACAATAAATAACTTAGAGCTCATTGACTCAATGAATGCCAAAGTAATCAAATTACAGTTTTTTTCAATCTGCTTCATTTAAAGTGAATTTCCAGACAATAAAACTTGCTTTCTTTTTAATTTACATTCAATTTCAGGTTATGGGTAAAAGCCAATATGAGGATGCTGCAGTTATCCAACAATGAAGTACCAGGAAATTAAGAATTATGATTACATTTAATAGAAATGCAAACAAAACTGGATCCATGGGCATTATAATGCTTTGCTTAGTGCTTGGGATCACTGAAAGTCAAATCAATTGGAAGCATGTGATCTTTCTGGGGCAGGAAGCACAGAAGTTGGGAGGTAAAAATGAAATGGCTACGTATGATGAAGGGAGAGACAAGAAGTATCAAAATTAGTAGGGCTTAGCAAAAGCTTCATGTACATGAAGTGACCCACCAGTTTCGTTTAACAATAGGTAGGAAGCCTGAATCCCACATTTCCTCAGAAATCATGGCTCAGACTCTTAAGAACAAAGCAACATGAGGGGGCTAGAAAACAAATCGTATGAGGAGCGGCTGAGGGAGTTGGGACTGTTTAGTATGAGGAAGAGGAGGCTGAGGGGAGACCTTATCACTCTCTACAACTACTTGAAAGGACACTGTAGAGAGGCTGGTGCTGGTCTCTTCTCACAGGTAATTAGTGACAGAACGAGAGGGAACGGCTTCAAGCTCCCCAGGGTAGGTTTAGATTGAACATTAGGAAGGAATTTTTCACGGAAAGAGTGATAGGGCATTGGAACAGGCTGCCCAGGGAGGTGGTGGAGTCACCATCCCTGGCTGTGTTTAAGGGCCGTTTAGATGCAGTGCTAAGGGACATGGTGTAGGGGAGGACTTTGTAGAGTAGGGTAGATGGTGGGACTCGATGATCCCAAGGGTCTCTTCCAACCTAGACAATTCGATGATTCTGTGATTTCAGACTGTGAAAATGGGCCTGAAAGCTCTGTAATCTCTGGAAAAATTAGAGCACCTCATCTGGTCTGAGATTTCCCATGGCATCATGCCAAGGCAGCAGCCCACACATGACCAGAGATGAAAACCCACCCTCACAGATCAGATGTTGGCTTTCAGACACGGTCCAGCTTTCTTCTCTCACACCCTGCTCCATCCTGGAGAAGATGGGAAAATCAACACAAGAAAATGTGGTCTGGGGAAAGGGAACAGACATGTACGGAAAACACAAAAGCAGAACAGGGCAGAAAAAGATTTTTAAGATGTAAGGACATGGACTTCCCCATTTACTGAACCAGACCCTACCTGCTAGAGTAGGATTATCTCTAGCTAGAGCAAAGCAGGCAAAAGAGTCCTCTGCGAGCTGCAAGAGGTCTAAGTTGGACACTAGTGGCATGTGCAGTTATACTGTTATTTCTTGAAATGCAAGCTATACGGTGTGGTTTGCTGCACCAGGTTTTAAGATAACTGTATTTTTTAAGATTTGGGAAGATATTCCATGGGGCAAAACCTACTGATGCTCAGGTTTTTAGCCTAATCTGTTATCCAGCTGATTGTGTCCTGCTCCCAGCAGCAACCACGTCTCATCTACCACATCGTGATGGAAAATTGGATGAGTCTTACAAATGTTCTCAAGGATATTTTTATTATATCTAAAAATATATCTATCAATTATTTACCCACATGGTAAGTAAGAACACTCCGTACTCAACATGTTTTAGGTTAGGGAAGGACACCCACCCTGCTCCTACATAAAAGGGGCTTGGGTCCTGCGTCATATGCAAAGGTCACGTCAACTTTCAATAGAGACACAATCAATGCACCTTCTGGGCTGAATTTTCAAGCTCTGAAGGACTACATTACATTCAGGCAAGCTTACAATTCTTATGCACAGACTGACGCAGGCAGAGTTCATTTTTCAAAAGTAGTTCTAAATTAAATGTCTATTTTATATTTGTCCATGTAGATAATTAGATATTCATAGATGTTGGATACTTGCAGGCAGTAGATAAGCAAAAGTACACGCAGTGCCACAAGCTTTATTGAATTACTAGAAAATTCTTAAATACATTAATCACACAGTGCTATGAAATATTTAACATCAATTCTAATGAGTGTTTTAATCCCATGAATGATTAAATTAATTCTTACGCAATATTAACTGTTCAAACCAGGGGCCCTCAATTAATTATTGCAAAAGGTCACTTTCTTGCAGGCTGTGAACATGCAACACAAAAGGGCGGCTGCAGTTCTACTCTTTACTATGTCCATTTGCAAGTGCTGAGCTGGTCCTCCAAGGAAGAAACCGGCTACAAGAGCCTGAGGCTGCAAAAGCACCATGCTGTGGGAACAGGTGCAACTACTTTCCCCACACTGAAGCATTTCCTCCTAATTTACTCATAAACGTGAAATACTTCTAAGAGTCAATCAAACCAGCCTCTCTCGAACAAAAGCAAAGTCCAGGGCCCATAGATAGCCAGGAGAGTCATTTCAGCAAGTAACACATTCATTTCTTGGACACTTCATATCAGACTGTTTTCTTTAATCTTTTGACATTAGGGGTTCTGCATACTATGCTTGTATGATTTGGTCAAATACTCAGTTTGTCCAACAACATTTCTTATTTGTTGGCTTTACAAATAAACTGTATCCTTCTGACTACTTAAAAAAAAAAAAAAAAAACAACAGAAAAAAAAGCACTTTATTCTTTACATACATTTTTAAAAAAAAAAAAAAAAAAAAGGAGAGGACATTTGGTGTTACCTAGAGTACCACAATGGATTAAAGCTTTGTACAGATTCCAACTACACAACATATTCAGATTTCCTAGGCAATTGTTTAACGTCCGTGTTTTGCTGAAGATAGTTTTAAGATAACATAATAGCAGTATACAGATAAATTAATTCTACTCAAAATAAGTAAACAGTAATTAACATTTCCTAATGTTAACAGTTTTGTAGAGATACTGTAATCAGCCTAATGGATAAACAGCCTGCAAAGTGTAATATGCACATCTTAGAGGATTTGAAGTAGAGGATAAAAGATTTGCTTAAATTATGAGACTTGAATTTTATTAATGTTGTTGCCAAAAGTAGATAAGACATTCATAAGAGACATCACTGAGCTTTCTTCTATTGTACATTAAAAGCAGTGTTTCAGAAATCTAATTTTGCAGACCATCAGATACAGCTAGGTTATTTTTCCATCCATGTTTTCAGAAGCATAAAAAAAAAAATGCAAGATGAGATAAGCAGAAATTAGTAAAAATGTTTTTCATCCATCAACACAGCATTGAAAAGTAATATCAAAGAAATTAGGCATCAACTACAAAAACCTCTGGTGTATTTTAAAAGGCTACCAGCAATACCTGTCTCCATTTATTCTCCTCCTCTTCAAATTTCATTATGAAGTCATAAAAATAATATTCAATACATGTTGTTTAAAGAGAACATAAGCTGACATAGTTGTATGAAAAAACACAGCATTTTCATCCTTGCATTGATATTGCAAGGTCTGAACAATCCAGGTGACTCTGAATGCGTTTTGTGCCCTTACCACACATGAGGACACAAACAGGTTACAGACGTAATGCCTGATTTCACCTTCTAGCATCACAAGCTTCAGACCAACATTTTGAGGGGCACAGTTTCTCATAACTGACAAAGGTTATTGACTTCACAGAGATTTTAGTACTTTTAACAAGAAAAGATTGTTCAGACTAACCATCGTTTGGTAATTAACCACAGAAGGAAATAAAGTACACTGAAAGAGAAAAAATAATGAGAAGAAATAAAGTCTAACTTACAACACTGGGAGGCAGCACTGGGCAATGGTTTCTTCTGGACTTCCTCGTGAAAGGAATACTAAAGGAGGAAGGGGGGAAAAAGGAACACAGACCAATAAGAAAGCAAACGGTAACTTTATGAAACAGATTTAAGAGTATAGCATGCTGCACAAAAGAGAAAACCTCCCCCGTAGTATCGAAGCATTAAGTAGTCTCCTTTATACCCATATTCAAAAACACTCCCAGAAGTCTCCCCTTTTTTTCATGCCAAACCAGATGTTAAAAAGTAAACATCTGGTTCAGATGAGTCTGCTTTACCACAAGCACAGGCTCCATTCTCAACTGTGAGATCTCAACTTAGAGAAAAGATCTGATTCTCTGCCACAATGTCACTGTGACGGGAAGCTCAGAACTAAGTACGAGCCCATTCATATCCAGACACTCAAGCACAGCTTCAACAGTCCCAAAATGATGTGGGCTCACAGGAACACTGCAGTAGGAGACTGAAGTAGTAAGCTAATTAGTGTGCCCGGCAGGACAGTAACACAATGTTTGCCCAGACAACACTTACACAGTCTCCTGTGATCTACTTTACACCCTAAGTGAAGAACTTTTCATCTCATTTAATACTAAATTAGAGGAAATAGAGATATTTCAATTAGCCAGCTCTGACTTTTTACAAAGCTGTTTGTTACAGCATCAAAGCATTCCCTGAGGGAATGCTCATGGTATTATTTTGTTATTCTCCTCTGCCTCCTATTACACAGAGATATGAGAAAATTAGGACAAATGAGCAAAACAATGAGAACAGCTTTTGCTAAGAAAAAAAAGGTTTGGCAAAGAAAGTGGTAACTTTATCAACCTGGTGCTGCAATCTGTGCAAAGCAGGGTGACCGGACAGCCTCTCCTTGGGCCTGGTAAGGATTAATTACATGGAAGGTGACAGCCCGCAGACTTCTGCTATGGTGATTTTCTGATCTGAGCTATTTAAAATGCACAAGTGATCCTGAAAGGTGGTTAGCCTTGTCATCAGCAAACTGCCAACCCACTGAGTTAATCGGGATTGTGAAAACAAGAACTGCTGGATCTCACAGCACTGCCTGGTTGACAACGTGGTGAAAGGAAGTCAGTTGATGAGCAATCTCAGCAGCACAGGACAGCAATGGATTCCGAATTATTACACTCAGAGATACAAAATGGCAATAGTTTGTTCATTTTAAGGCATCAGCCCAATGGTTATTAGCAGCCCCAAAAAGAAAACTAAATAGAGTCTGGAAAGCATCTTCATGACACCAATTGGACTCAAAATTAACCTGTTTCTCAAATACTGCTGTGCAATGTTAGTCTGTTCATCTATAGTGTCAGAGATAGATGAACTGAACGGACAGAAAAGGAGACAAAGCCACAAAGCTGCCATATGCTTAATATTGTGCAGACTAGGACTCTGCAGCCCAAAAGCCACGTAAGAAGGCCAGGTCTGTAAAGCTGAGTGGCACAGAGTGGATGAATGAGTGTCAGTCATTCAATTTCTCCAAATAAACCTGCCCCCATTTGGTTTCACAATATCAGGTTTGTTTGCTCAGAGCAAATAAGGTATTTCTTCAGGCAATGCACAATTAAGGTGCTGAACTCCTTTGCTACAACGTAACTGACCTGGCTGCGTTCAAAAGGCAACTGACATCAAAGAAGAAAAATCCATCAAGTGTTGTTATACACAAAGATACTGTCTCTGGTTCTGGAAGCCCCTGAGCTAGAAGTCACTGCAAATTAGGGGAATATGCAAGGAAGATATCACCCCCACTCAGGGTCGTTGTCAGACAAGATGAACCTTGGGTCAGGACCCACAGAGGTGTTCTTACATTTTTTTCATTCTCTCACTGGTGACAGGGAACACTCATAATAAATTCGAGATTTTTAGGTCACAAATCGAGAGATGTGATTTTGTTACTAGTATTTGATAAAAGCATGCACTTTGCATGCAGATGGGTGGCAGTCCAGAGCAAGGGCTGTCTCACAAAGCTGAGCACACCTTTCAGCCAGCAATAGTTCAGTGGAGCACTAGAGGGCACCTACACTTCACCAAAGTACCTGGCACCCGCTGCAGCTACAGCCCACAGGAGCAGGGAGGCACCAAGGCAGTGTCACTCACAGGCCAAAGCAAAGATTGAGCTTGTCATTCAACTCCAAGAGGTTCTCAAACTTCTAGGAAGGCAGGAGAGGTTGCCCTCAAGCAGTTCTGTTTTTATACGCACCAATGTTGGTGCATCCTAAGTCAAAAAGAACACCCATCCTATTTTTCTCTATTTACACCATAAACCAAGTGATTCACATAAGGGGTAGAGATGAAGGATCCCAGAACAAAAACCTCTTAGAGTCACTAGCAGAACATTCTGTAAGTTATCTTGCTTGGGAAAGAGACCTATTAAGAGCTTTATAGCAAGCACCATTTTCCTACTCAATGATGCTGGCATCAACCCATGAGATGTTCTGTTTTCTTTTAAAATGTTAAACTTCTGACACAGGTACTAATAAGTCAGATCTTATTTTCCAAACAGTATGAACTGTAAAGAAACATTTTAATCATATAACAGTCTCTCTTTAAAAAATAAATAAATAAAATAAAATTGTAACTTTTAGTTTATAGCTGTTTAGCCAAGTACATACTACAAAAAACAGGAAACCAAAGCAGTCGCTAGCAGGTACTATAACAGAAGATTCATATAAACTGAGCCATTAACAACTAGATTAGGACAAAAGCTATCAGTTCCCACAACCCTCAGTTTCAAGAAAGATTCAGTATCTTTCTTTGTCTTCTTCCCAGAAGCAGCTATCTGCATAATGTGTCCTTTTTCACTTGATTTTACAAACGAAGAGAACCTACCACAGCTTGTCAAAAATGGTTTCCCTTTCTTGTGAGGTAAAGCATGGTATTACCTTTCCCTCTGAGTGCATGCACATCAACAAAACAGTTCTCACTATTCAAGCACTTCCAGTATGTTCCTCTCCCTAACACTAACAGTACACTTGAGGAAACAGCTCATGGAAGACTTGTAAATGATGAACATATAGTAGTTGTCTTAATCACAGGGGTCCAATAGAAAGAATAAAAATTGCATGGTATTCAGGACTACATTCACCTTTCAGTTTAAACATTTACCTCATCATCTCCCAGTGAATTTATTTGTTCTAATTTTCTGGTCCAGTATCTGGCCTCTTCTTCAGGGATATCTGTGGCAAAAGAATAATTCACATCATCTTATTAACCACACAAATCTGCATTTATCACCAGTAGCATTAAAACAAGGAGGGTATTCTGAGATCACACCACCAGAAAAAAAAAACACACTTAATTTTGAAGTAATAGGACTGTCTTATGTCAGCACTCAGATGGAAAATAAACATTGTAAATAGTAGCACAGTCCAAGGGCTTACATTGTGTTCTTGTTTAAAGCAGATTAACCAAAATGCACACCAAACAAAGGTAGGAAAGAGTAAGACAGGCTGGTTCAGATTTAATTTACGTATTAGCTTTATGAAGAGCCATTACACAATGATATTAATAAACTTGCTTGATAACACATAGCAAGTTCAAGAGCCTCTTCTGGAGGCTTTTATAACCTCAAAAGGGTAGGGCTCCTTTTGAATACCACATCTTTTCTTACGTACCCAGTACGACACAAATTAAGTACCAAAAAAGAAATAGCCTCTTGTTTTCCTTTGCAGGCAATAAGCCAAATCTTTTGAGGTAATGAACAGTGTTATAAGCAGTCATATTCACATGAAAGCATGCTCCTATTTTTACACCACACTGCAACTTCATTGTGAAATGAATCACAACAACCCTTTTACCTTCTGGAAGATTTACCAAGTTGATGACTGACAGCAAGTAGCAAGCATTATCACCTTTATTTTGGTAACTATTTTCTATTTCACACTTTGAAGTAATATAGTGTCCTAATGGTTTGAAGGGAGCACAGACTTCTGCCACTCAAAATTTCATCTCTCAAAGTGCACCCTTGGAGGTGCGGATGAACCACTGTGGAAAGCTTAAGTCAAGGCAAGTGAGGTACAAACTATGCTCAAGGAATAGAGCAAGAGGTGCACAGCACCCACTGAAAGAAAAAGCATCAACTAGGCTCCAAACCCAGGAAAATTAGCTAATGTATTTAGGGATGAGGGGCTGTAAAATCACTGGAAGGAGAGGAAAAAAAGCCAAAATGTTGTTCAGGTGTTTTGGGTTTTTTTTAAGTCACTCAACATCCCCCCGACTGTAGGGTTGTTGGTTGTTCCTCCCTCCAGAAAGGGGTAATGACTTCTGAAATTTGGCTGTTCATGACCTGAAACTGCACCAATGCAGAAACATCAGAGCTTACACAGGAAGGAAGCAGGAGGACTGCTCCTACTAGGCACCACCAACCCTGCAAGCCTCACCATCCCAAACACTGACAGACAAGGCTGAGTATAATACCAGTTCAGCAAGTTTTCCGATCGCTTGTAACCCTTTACACTCTGAGATGCCTCATTAGGAGCCAACATGTTTACACCTAACAAGTTTGTTTCCCTGCAATGAACTGTACCCCAGTGACTTGCTAAACTATGTGTTGGCAAGAATAGGAGATGTAGGCTGGGATGGTCTCCTGATGAAAAGGTGGTTCTAGAAGTTACATTCATTCTCATTCCTGAGAGAAACGAGAACAAGACCTATTGGCAGGTGAGCATTCCACTGGGACCTACAATGCTTTCAGAAAGGATCATACTTATACTTAAAGGGGTTATCTGTCCTATGTGTGTTGTCTCAGCCACACAAACCATCATCTTCTGAAGCCAGTCACCCCAAAACATCTCAAGATAACAGTGACCAGTGTAGAAGAACACAAGCTGCTTTCAATAAGAACAAGGAACATGACAGATCTAGCGGAATTTGGAGTTTCAGAAGTAGGTATTTCCTTGGGTGACAAATGGATGTCTACACAGAAACACCACTGTATTCTTATGTAACTGTTCTCATCCAGACAAGGGGGATAAAACAGGCCTCACTTAAGAAAGGTTTAGGGAACTGAAAACTTAGTACCTGGCCATAATAAACATGCATTAAGTAGAAAAAAGACAACCTTGAAGGGAGACCAGCAAAGCAATTTTTTTCAACCATAAAAAAAGCAATGTACTGTACATCAGAGCAACTGGCTCTGTGTGTTATAGAATCATAGAATTGCCCAGGCTGGAAGGGACCTCCAAGGGTCATCTAGTCCGACCCCCCTGCAGTCAGCAGGGACACCCCCAACTAGACCAGGTTGCCCAGGGCCTCGTCGAGCCTCTCCTTGAATATATCCAGGGCTGGGGCCTCAACCACCTCCCTGGGCAACCTGTTCCAGTGCTCCACCACCCGCACAGTAAAGAACTTTCTCCTAATCTCTAATCTAAATCTGCTCCCCTACAGCTTAAAGCCATGTGTTGTTACATGCTATTAAGGTAAGAGAAACATGAAAGAGTCTTCCACAATTACAGGAATTGTAGAAAAACATACATGCTTTTGATCATCAAGGCTGTGGATCTCAGCTGCACAGATTTATTAGATGAGTTCTGCATAAATTAGCGACAGCGTTCAAAGGAAATCTGGACAGAATTGATTTAGAAAGAGGATATCAATTAACTGAAGGGCTATCAGCACACAACCTGATGAGATTTAGGAGGACAAACTCCAACAAAGACCAGAAGCAACTCAAACATTAAAGCAAACCCTGTGAAATTTTGTCTTTGAAAGTCATCACACCTATAAAAGATGAAGAAAAACTCATGAGCTGAGGACTAAAGGTCAGCGTCAAAACAACTCAACTCTGGAGCCTGAAATCAAGATCAGAGAGATCTAGGAGGGATGAAGCAATGGATTACCATCAACACTTCAGGAACTGCAGTCGTCTCAGGGGAGGCTTCAATGTTTTCCCATTGGTTCAGCAGCATGCCCAGGCATTAAGGAGCACGATGTGCCTCTTGGATTTGTTGTTCCTGTCTTGTATCCAAGGTGCCCATTTCATAAATGAAGCTATCAGAGCTATCAGATTTTTAGCACAGGATCACTGTTGTTCTATTGAAACAGCTTCTTACATCAGTGAGAGATAAAAATCTGCTACTATCTTAGATAACGGCTACTTTAAGGACATCTTCTTAATCTTAGAGAAACTCTTGTCATTAATACTAACAGCAGTACAGCTACTGCACAGCAAACTTTAAACATTAAGCCACTGGCCTATGAACTTGAGTCAACTTACCTGCTCAGAAGAATCAATCCTCAATGAGACAGAATTCTTGATTTTCTAAGGAAGCATTTTATAACTATTTTTTTGTTTCACCACCTATTTGTGTCTCGCCTAAGCTGTTTTGTTGAAGCTGGTTTTTTGGAGTGCAGAGAATGGAAATCTCTAGCGCAGAGATCACAGCTTGACTGCTTGCAAGGCCACGTCAACTGGCTAGCTCCTACACCACTGCTCAGCTTTGATTACAAGACCAAGGTACTCCGCTACATTATCCTTTGCTTACAAGATAAGAAGCTGAACTAGTCCAAACAGAGGCCACCTGATGCCAGCTCAGGACTCTACTGACATCATGCTTGGTAAACAAGAGGAGCAAGGCCATATGTCAGGGAAACAAAACTGCTGAACGAGAACAGAAAGGAGATGGGAAGATCAGATCATTAGCTTTTGGGGCTTCTTAATTTGATACCAGCATGGAAAGGTTGCAGGCTTTACTGTCCTTGCTCCTACTGCCATCATCTTCAGCTTTAAGCTGAAACTCCCTTCTTCTCTGGGCTCCTGGTGTCAGGGAGCAGTGAGGTCTGATTGCTCCCAAAGGGAGGGGAGGGAGATCTCATGGCTATCGGGGCAGCCGACTTGCCAGCCTACAGTGCCTGAGCAAGGGGAGCAGAGCAAGCCCAGAGACCACGGCCAGGTTCAACCAGGAACCCAGATCAGCAGGCAGGTCCGCAGTGACAAGGCAGGCATGAGGTCAAGCCTGGAAGTCAGTCCACATCCGGACCTGCATCTATGGGGTCCGTGAGCAGGTACAGACATGGCTGTGGCTGAGGTAGGGGATCAGTAACTCCCACAGCATCACTCAGGAGTGAAGGCTCAGAGCTGAGCTGAAGCGGGACTCCTGGGCCCACGAGCAGGGGATGTGGGTGGGGGTCACGGGTGACACTGCTCAGGGACCTGCCAGCTGGATACACTGCACCACCATAGAAGTGGGGACACTGCAATATGGAGACTTGATCAGACTGAGGAAGGAATCAGAGGACAATTTGCTGCATCTATCCAGACCACAACACTCACAGTTAGGACCCCCTCAGGTATCTAAACGTGAGAGTATTTCCACTTAGAGATCTCTAGCTTGTCAATAGCCAGAAGCTTCAGCCCTGAAGTTTTTCTCCACATCAGGCTTGGTGGTCCTTGCTCTACATCTTGCACATCACCTTGTGCCACCTGGGTTTTTCCCAGGTAGCAAGTCTTCGGCTGGGGCATACCCCAAGTACGCACAACTAAGAACAAGTGCTGGACATAAGACAGATAACTGCCCTCCCCCTACTTTCCTACAAGCCTTCATCTGTCTTCCTCTCTTCCCAGCTCCAATTTGTTCCCTTTCCAGAGGTATGGGAATCTTCACTAGTTCTTACTGAAATAACTTTGCAGAGCTGAGCATTTCTTGTCTTGCAAACTTTACAGAAATAAAAGAAGAAAGCACATTTACTCCACCTGATGGCTGGATGTGGATCAGCATGGTCCCAGTCTGGGAGTGGGGAGAATACTAAAAGCATTTTCACTCCAATTATCTACTAGAAACAGTCTGGCACAGATACAAACTGCTATAGTTTGGAAGCCAAAAGCATTTTTGAGTAGTCCATCCTGTGACAGACCTGCACATAGCCACTGTACTTCTAAAAAAGGGAAGAGAGAGTAAAATTGCTTTTAAACAGCACGATTTTACACTTGAAAAGCAGCATCTTGGAAAATCTGTGCCAGCACACACTTACTACATCAAGACAACAATAGCAAGACTGTCTTCTCCCTACCAGCAAATTTTCTAAACCAACCAAGAAGAAAAACTGTCTCCTTTCCTTGATATGTTTGTCTTGTTCCTGAGAAGAAATAGATAGGATCAATGGAGAAAGCTCCTCCAGCCTGTCTTCACTAACAACCACTTCCTCCCATCAAGAAGGCAGTTTATTGCCATTTTTAAAAGACTACCAACCATAAAAATGCTTTGCACCCTAGGGGTTAATACCAACTCTCACTAACACTTCACATTTCAAATGCTCACGCTTTGCTGCACTTCCATAGAAGAGGATTTTTCAGTCATTCTGTTTCTGCGAGATTGAACATTCAAGAACATAGGGCTGGCAGAGAACATTAGCTGACAGTCTGGTCCCCAGCACCACAGTCCATCACACGCAGATGCTCACTGCAGAAGGGCCCACAGGTCTGCTCTGCCCCCTGTACCCCATAAACTAACATCACACTAACAACACCACTGAACACAGAACAGGCTCACTGCAGAAGGGCCCACAGGTCTGCTCTACCCCCAGAGATAAACTAACATCACACTAACAACACTACTGAACACAGAACAGAAGCCACCTCTGGAACACACAATGGGACACATACAGGATAGCTCAAGGCTACCACAGATGTTTTTTTGTCCCATTAGAAAACTGGACAATGGGACACATACAGGATAGCTCAAGGCCACCACGGATGTTTTTTGTCCCGTTAGAAATCTGAGCAATAACAAAGTTTAACTCCTGGATAACCTCAGGAAAGGTTACTTTCTATCCCCAGGAGCAGAGAGAACTCTTACCAGCCTCTGTTAGGAAATAGTCCAAGCCTGATGAACACTAAAACCAACTTTGTATGAAATAGGAAAAAAAAAACCAAATAAAACACCACCCTCTAAGTTGCTTTCATCATGGACTACCACTAGCAGCATCAGCACTTTCTGCATGTATTTCAGCTTTAGCTGTTGCCAGTCTCCAGAGTACCAGGAGAAGGCATACTAGGGAGGAAGAATCCTGAACACATCAGGTGGAAGTAGCAGCAGCGAATTAATCCGGGATAAATATAGTGCAAACAACAAACCAGTTTCTAAACCTCTTTGCATATACAATCATGTTTTACACTGAGGGCTTCAGCTTCTCTGGTTTTCAAAGTCATTTGTTCTCTCTTACCCAGGAGCAGAGAGAACTCTTACCAGCCTCTGTTAGGAAATAGTCCAAGCCTGATGAACACTAAAACCAACTTTGTATGAAATAGGAAAAAAAAAACCAAATAAAACACCACCCTCTAAGTTGCTTTCATCATGGACTACCACTAGCAGCATCAGCACTTTCTGCATGTATTTCAGCTTTAGCTGTTGCCAGTCTCCAGAGTACCAGGAGAAGGCATACTAGGGAGGAAGAATCCTGAACACATCAGGTGGAAGTAGCAGCAGCGAATTAATCCGGGATAAATATAGTGCAAACAACAAACCAGTTTCTAAACCTCTTTGCATATACAATCATGTTTTACACTGAGGGCTTCAGCTTCTCTGGTTTTCAAAGTCATTTATTCTCTCTTACAACTGTTTAAAGACTTCTCAAGCTCCACCCTAAACACAATGAAACATTTAAAATACACAGACTGCGTAACCTGGGATACTGCATCCGTGTGCATCATCTAGCCTAAAGGAAACAGAGCAGCCAGAAGTGACAGAAGAAGCACAGAAGCACAGCAAAACAGAAGCACACACTATTTTGTTAAAGCTGCTATCCCAGACAGCTGTATTTTACCAGACTTGGAAAGCAGCACAAGCTGTACATGTGCACACACACCGCTCCAGTTCTCATGTATCTACAATAGCGAGGAAATCTTCACCTGGGAAACAAAATGTGATACACAATGTTCCAGAGTGTCACTGCAAACACGCTGTTATTATAACGTTACCTCTACAGCAACAGAGCTGCTGACTTGAGAACTGCCACAGCAGATCCACCCGTGATCCATTTAGTTCTCTGTGCCGGCTTAAAGCAGAAGTTCCCAGCTCATACAACAACGCATTCTTAACATGTGGAGCGCTAAGAGTCCACACTGCCACCCTCCACTCAAAGGAAAACTGACCTGAAAATCCATCAGGAGAGATGCAGAGGCAGTGCAGTCCTACCTCCATGCATCACTCCAACTCTCACAGCACTGCAAGGACAGACAGACAGGGCCTATTCCACCTTGCAGGGTCTTTCTCTATCCTAGAGGTGATGGCAGGAGATGTTCAGTCAGGGTGTGTAGGGCAGCACAGCTGGAGAAGGTGATATGGATAGATGCTATCTTACAGAGGATATCCCGCACTCTTGGTGCCTACTGCTTTTCAACTTGCTTCTGACCTCACCACAGCAGACTGAAAATGGAGAAGATCCAAGAAAAACTGCAGCACTCTTCAGTGAAGAGCAGCAGAAGCCCCAAAAGAGCCGCACTCTTGGTGCCTACTGCTTTTCAACTTGCTTCTGACCTCACCACAGCAGACTGAAAATGGAGAAGATCCAAGAAAAACTGCAGCACTCTTCAGTGAAGAGCAGCAGAAGCCCCGAAAGAGCTAAATAAATGATGCACCCATGTTTTCCTGGACATTGTGAAACACTGGAGAGGCAGACAACTCTTTACATTCTGAAATGAAAGCCCTCCAACACAACAGTGTGGAGTTCCTGTTATTTCAGTATTTGGCGTGGTAAGCAAAGGAGTAAGTAATAGATGTGCTTTAAATGATCGATTGTGTTAGAAAGAGAAGAGTCAAAAAAAGCATTTTATTTACTTAATGTTTTCAGTTTTCTGCATGAAATCCTACTTCTCAGAATTTCATGTTCCACAGAACATCACATGTTTTAAAATGGTAGTTTAAAAACTCCAAAACAAACAAACAAGAAAAAACTGTCCTGTGTTTTGAATATAGTAGTAGAGAGAAAACACACTACTACCTGAAATATTTTTTATTTTTTAAATTCAGGTGCTCTAACACATAATGGTTTACAGGGAGTCTGTTCTCCTGTACTTTTGAAAAAAAAAAAAAAATCACATAATGCAATGTAGTTCAAAACATGAATTGCAGAGGAAAGCAATTTCACTTTTGGACACTCTGAATACACGGGGAGAGATCAGAACTTCATTTTCTTTTAAAGCAGAGACAGTTTAAATCAACTAAGTCAGAACAAACATAGGTGAGAAGGTAGCACCTACAAGCCTTGCCTTCAGCTAGGTGTACTGTGTTGTCTGCTTCCCAGAAGCCTAAAACACTTGCCTCAAAGCGCCAATGCTTCACCCCACAAGGAAGTCAAGTGAGTGC
Source organism: Calidris pugnax (assembly GCF_001431845.1). Taxonomy (NCBI): domain Eukaryota; kingdom Metazoa; phylum Chordata; class Aves; order Charadriiformes; family Scolopacidae; genus Calidris; species Calidris pugnax. The sequence goes on along the minus strand of NW_015090963.1, from coordinate 1,429,132 downwards.
TGTTCTTCTTACATAACAGGCAATTTCAGTAATAAACTTCCCACTGACAGGGTGACAGCAGCAGTGAATCACCAGGACGTTTGCAAGAGGAAGAGGGATGGCTCCAGCCCAACATTAGACAGCTTAGTTGTCAAGACAGCGGAGATATCAGATACCTTTTCCCCCTCACACACTGGACTGTAGTTAAAGAGCAGTGCCCATTACATCTATAAAGCACCGCGCTCACCCTGAATTGCACCATCCAGCAGACTGTGCACTCAAAATAGTACACTCAGAGAACAAGATACAATTTGTATTGATTGTAGTGCTGCAGGGCCAAACCCTGCATCCTCCCTTGCACCCAGAAGGGGGGTACGAGACTAAGAGATGACCTAACTTTTTTCCACAACAGATGGCCAACCCTGACAGTTGCTGGCCAAATGCCAACCAGGTGCACAAATGCTCCACCAGTGCTTCAAGCATGATATAAATTGCTCACACGGCCAGGGCGCTTGGCAGCAAAAAACAAGCAACAGGCAGAGGGGGAGACATGAGCCTTGCAATGACAGACAACTTCGAAACACTTCAGTGCCCAATGCAGAAAAAAAAAAATACCTCAAGCCCTAAAAGTATCAGCTCTGTTTTCACTGAATTTCAGAGTTGGAAGGGACCATAGAGATCATCTAGTCCAACTCCCCTGCTGAAGCAGGATTGCCTAGAGCTTGTCAGAGCACGTTACTCAGGACTGCATCCAGGCGGGTCTTGAAAATCTCCAAAGAAGGGGACTCCACAACCTCCCTGGGCAGCCTGTCCCAGGGCTCTGTCACCCTCACTGTGTAGACTTTTTTTCTCATATTTGAGTGGAACCTCTTATGTTCCAATTTGTGCCTGTTGTCCCTTGTCCTCTCACTGGGAACCACTGCAACGAGTCTGGCTCCCTCCTCCTTCAACCCTCCCCCTTCAACCCTGTTCTTGGTCCAAAGAGTCAGATAAGAGCTAGAAAGAGAAGCTATGTAAATCTTGGATGTATTGAGGCCTTACTTTTGGGGGTTGTTTATTTGTTTAGGGTTATTTTTTCTTTCTTTGTTTTGAAAGTAAAATAACATTTTTAAGAAAAATAAATCACACACTATTTTACTTTAGATAGGTTTGCTCCAGTCAGCTGCTTTTCCACTTTCTGTACTTTTCAACCACAAGTAATTGCCAGAAAAGCAGTTCTTATAACACCAAGTTATTTATATACTCTGCTAATGACAATGTTCAGGAGCACTGAGCATTAATGTTTCACTAAGTGAACTGCACACTTCTAACAGGGTTTAAATGCACCTACGACAGAACAGCTCTAACAACGCACTTGGCCTCTTCTAGAGCCAAATTTGTCTAGATACAAAGAACTGAATGTACCCTGCTCAGGAACAAAATGTCTGACTGCACAATCCTGAAACAGTATTAACAGTTTCTTAAACTGCTGCTAGTCTAAACATTCCAGCACTTAGACTCCTTCAAATCTTCCCTATTTACTCTGATCTTGTTAGAAAGAAGCCATACAAGAAACGAACACCAGCAATCTGACCTGCACTGAACTATTTTGGCTGAACTATGAATGCGCACAACTTGATTATAAAACTGGGGTTGCTCCCAAACACTGTCTCTCCACTGTCAGCACACTGGGCAAGTTACTGAAATGCACTCACCAAATGGTAATTCAAATCTTGTGTCCAGCAAAATTTTATGAGGAGTTGGGTTTTTGGTTCCACAGATTTCATCATGTTTCATTACAACTTCTGCCTCCAGCGTAGACCACTCCCCAGGACCTTCCTGTGAATCACAAGCCACAAGTTTAAAGTCTGGCAGGTCCTCATGCAGTTGAGTCTCACACATTTGCAAAGAAAGACTCCAGGAAGAGCCTTACAGCATTTTCAAAGCCTGGTACCTGATTTTAACATCAAATTACATCCATTCAGCACATGCTGGCAGCTTTTCTTCCAAATCTCAAAGGTCTTTACCAAGACAAACAGAAAACAACCTCTTAGCAGAACTACTGCCTTCTCAGTGGAACTGCAAAGGCAAGTCCTCAAGGCAGGCACCGACAGCCAGAGGAGCTAGACCTTATGGCCACACTGCTAGGCATCCCTACTCTTTTGCTTTTATGGAAAATATAATCTCTCTCCCCCTGCTCGAATTCAATAATCTTTTAAATAAACGTCCTGAAATTTGACATAAAATAACAAACATGTCCTGCTTAGCTCCAAGAACCACCAAATTCAGTAGTTAGGGCAGTTACAGATATTGTCACGTCCCATTTCCCGTATTTTTCAACTCATATTAGCACCACTATACACCTGCTAACATGACAACCAGAAGCTTTAAGATGATGATGTAGACATGATCTGGGCCAACCTCAAAGGCCAGCTTGTCTATTATCAGGGCACCCTCCGACATTAGCAAGAACTCATCAAAATTTGAGCATCAGACTAAGCAGTCAGTCCTTAAGACTTCAGACACTTGTCAATTATATGTGTTCCTTAACAGGTTAAGCCTCGGTTTTTCAAGTCCCCATGAGTGAAATGAGACCAAAGACCGCTACTTAAGATGAGTTTTGGTCTCACTATTTGCAGCCTCCTTCAAAAACAAAACCAACAACATGATGCCAATAGCCTTCTCCTCTCATCCAGGCTTCCTGACTTTGCAAATGGAAGTTTTGCTGAGGAGCACAGTCCTGGGCTGCACCAGACAGATTTTGTTAACTACCAACATTGGTGCTGTCAAAATAAAGCTTCTGTGTCAGCTTAACCTCATCAGATTGGTGAATGGCCTTCAGAGCAATCCACACGGTTCCAACCAGGGTGTCCCAGATCAGTCCTTTGTTCCATACTTCAACAATTAGGCCCAGGTCCAGCCGACTGATCTCACTGCAAGAAAAGAAAAGGCAGCAGAGGTGAGAAAAAAAAAAAAAAACAGAATACATTCTAATTCTGCTTTAGGTTGTGCATTACCACCATGATTGTACCAGTGAACTCTTTCCACACAGCTGTGTCAAGCTACAGAGAGCTTCTGGAAGCACATGGTGAAGGAAGCTTATACTTGGAACACTAGTTTCTAATGACCAACTTCTTACAGTTTAGCACTAACTACAAAAAGATTGCAAACTAAACCCCTGAATTATTATCATGCATGGATTGCCAGTTGGGAACTTCTCTCTGCAGCTATGCCCACAGGAGGAGGAAGTATATCTGGGGCCAAAACCTAGAGGTGACCTGGTCTTTGTCATCAGGCACCTCGTTTCTAACAAACTGAGTGTCTCCCTTCCCTTGGCAGCCCAGCAGCACAAACGTACCCCTGGCAGGTCCAAACTTGCCAGAAGTTATCTGCAACTGGTGTAACAATCCCAAACCCAGCATACCTGCACCTATAACACAACCTGTTGCTCAGGGCTGCACTACACCACTCCTGCTCCAGCACAAGCTTCTTCCCCTGCATGACACTGTAGGGCCTTGAGCCGTGCAAATCTCTGGCAGCAAGCGGCAACAAAGCCACAGGTCCACTGAGTGCTAAGTTCTTAGAAAAATTTATCTGAAGGTTTTCATTAACATCTTCCCCCTCAGGCAGGAAAGAATGCATCTCAAATTCACTTCTTCCCAGTGCTTCACAGCGCTACACCTCTCTCTTCCATGCTGCTTTCTAACCTGCCTACTTAAGATGAACATAACACACACACAACCTGAATGCTGGTAAAAGCAAAGAAGGAGAGAACAATCCTGAGCTGTCTCATGCTTACCATGAAGAAGGCTATTGCTCCTACTTCTTTGAGATCGGGATTTTCCTTTAGTGCAACTGCTAATCCCCCAAAGTGGGTATCTTGGACACACAGTGTTGCTGCCTGCTATCCTTCTTTCCAAATGTATCCACATTAAGTTTATCAAGGGAATTCAAGAGCACTTTAGTCTCTAATTTCTCTAGACTGCCATCATGGCCAAAAAAAAAAAAAAAAAACTGCTGCAAATCCCAGCATTTATTTGAGCTTTGCCACATAGAGACATCCTACAACTTTAAAAGAGAATATTGTATCTACAAAGTTCAAGACAAACCCTATAGCTACAGCAAAGCATATTAATATCTATTTTAAGCCAAGTGCTCCTTTTCTCGTTTAAGACACAGGAATTAAAGTCGAGAGTGCCCAGTACTTGGGTGACTCAGTCCACATAGTTCAAAATCAAGCTATCACACAACTTTATTATGAGTTTATTGCTGGTATCTTGAAGTCAACTCTCCAACTCCTCCTGTTTGGATATGGCTACTCAATATGGACAAACTAACAACTAGCCACCTGCACTATCACTGCTCTGTCCTCCCACTGCTTGCGTCTTGGAAGATGATAATTATCTGATTGCACAAACTTGCAATAACAACAAAAATGATTGATTTTCTGCTGGCCGGCCCAGTCAGAGAACAGAAAGGGAAGGAAGAAACACTCTAATTCAAGCACACCATATTCTTTATTTCAACATATATTGACAGACCAAGACATTGCTCGTAAGACACCCAATGGACTCCTGCACAAAACTCCACAGGACAAATCACCAGATAAGAATAAAAAAAAAAAAAAAAAAGATTTTCAGTACAGTGGCTTTGATTGCCTTTGTGTCTCCCTTTCTCCACCTTCTGGTTAGATGAAGAATGGCTTCAAAGAACAAAAGAGCTGAGATTGGAATTTGTTGTCCCTCCCTTTCCACATGCACATAGAATTTAAATGAAAGACATTTCTAACAACATTTTTAACACTGATTTAATCCATCATGTTCTAAACATCAGTTTGCACTTTCACTCAAGGGGTGCTTGCTGCAAATGTGCACTTCTTTTAAAGCTGCTTCAAAATTAGATGATGGCCCCAAAGAATACATTAAAGTGCTTTACTGGTCTGGTAAATAAGCAAGTCTTAAACAATCCCAGAGCCCCAAATTTTGAAGTGTTATGTCTCACAAGGAGTTTGGAAGCAAAAACAACCAACAGACAGAAAGCATTTTCTTGATTGTAGTCTATTCTTCTACTATGCCTCCTGAAAAATGTAAACACAAACACAGACAGTAAAAGCATCCTTCCCTCAGGGAAAAACGACTCTGTTTAAAAGCCTTTTTCAACTCCAGAAAGACAAAGAGCAAACCAGTGAATAGTAGTATTGGAATATCAGTGTAATTTCTCCTGGGACAACTTAATGTACACAGGATCATGCAAAACACGTTCCCTGCCACGTGTAATAATTCTGTTATAAAGAGACATTAGAACAACTGTGCTGTTGCCTGGCTAAAGCAGAGATAATGGTGAGGTATTCAGCTAATATTCTGCTTTCATATCCCCTAGCAACTAATTATGGAGCAGCACAGTGACCTTACAGCATGCTAGCTAAGCTCCCAGCTGATAGCAGTGAGCAGTTCCAGGAGCTGTTTGAAGGGAAGGAGGAGCAACCGTGAGAGCTGACATCCAATACAAACAACTGCCATTCTAAAATCACTGGTGAGTAGCCTCCTCTGGAGCTGGCTGTGTTTAAAGCTAGTTCCTGTCCAGAGGACGAGCACAAATCACAGGAAGAATGAGTTAGTAGCTTGGGTATGGGCACGTGATTTGGCAGACAGGTACAATTCCCTGCCCCAGCCTTACCCCAGTCCTGCATGGTTTACGTCAGCGCCAGCCACAGTCACAGCCTGACCAGGAACTGCAGAAGATGGTGGTGTTCAGGGGCACACATTCCACCAAATGCAAAAAGAACAGGCTCTGGACTCTCAGTGCAGAAGCACACACCACATGTGGTCCTCCAAAAGCAGAGTGCCACCAAAGAAGGGAGACGAGAGCACAGCTGTATGACGGCAACCGTGTACCAACCCAGGTACCCTCCAACCAGAGGCAAAAGCTTCCCACTTTCAGTAGAGGAGAACCAACTGCTGCTGGATTGGGAAACGTACTCATAAAATCCCTGGTGGGTCTCTTGCTACAGATACTATGTAAACACCTCAGACTCATTCAAAACCGACAACGCTAACTTTGACTTCCCATGCAACATCGATATGCATGCCAGGTTCAGAGAAAAGATCTTAAGAGTTCAGGGTTTAGTAAATTTAGTTCCCTTTGTCTTACAAAGCTATTAGAAGCAGAAGCAGATGCAATATATCCATGAGTCATTCGTTCACCAGCAAAAACCCTGACTATTCTAAAAGATACTGGGAAATCCCTGGCTGCATGTCAGGACTACTGGGGACCAGAGCAAATCAAAAGTGCCAACTGCACCAGAAACCCTGAGAGAGCTGGAACTGGTTCTGCTGCTCATGGCAGGGACTGGCAGACCCTCAAGCTGCAGCAGGGGAGCTGGAAAACACATTCAAAGGCACCAGGCCAATGGCAGCAAACATCAACACACAATATGAGCTCCCACACTGAGGTAATCAGGATCACCCTGTTGAGGCCCTGAGTGCACTAATAGCAACCCTTAATTGCCTTGACCAGACCCTCCAGTGGTCTCCACCCACACCCTCCTCCTAAAGACCAGAAGCTCCACTTAAGCTCAGATATGGGTCTTCAGTCCGTGACTTAGCTAGGCTGTAGGTGTGCTTGTCTGCAGCTTAGCCACAGCTATGCCTGCCCATGGACCCTGTCAATCCAGACCCAACGCAGAGTCTGGCTCCTCAGCTCAGTCCTAGACTTGCCTCGTCACTACAGACCTGACCCTGGCAGAGACGATCTTGCAACACGCATCTCGTTCAGCACAGGTCCATGTGTACAACAGAAAAGCAAATGATTTAGGTTGTCACCAGGCTTGTGCATTTTAACCTTCTGAAGTACTCCAATTTATACGACACAAGAGCGGCTCCATGCAAACATCAGTGCTGTGGAAGGACTCAACCACAAGCACCTCACCAATGCACAACACTGTACTTACAACATAAAATCCTGTTCCCAGCAAGGTTGGTCACCACGCACAGCTACCGTCGTGCTCTTCACATTTTGCACTTTCAAGGTCACATATGTATTGAATTTATCTGGGGAATGAAAGGCAAAAAGTTACCTCCTTCAGTATAACCTTTCATCACATAAACGCAAGATTTCAAGGCTTTCGGTCCATATGTTGGATCCCAGTGGGACCCAAATTGAGAAGTCCATATTGGAAGACATCAGGGCATTAAGCAGCCAAACATTCAAGATATTTTTCACCCGCCAAATTTTCAGTCACAGTTTTTTAGAAATTCATGCACAAACAAAAACACCAGGCAACTAACCACTTGCAGTAAGTCAGGGACAAAGAGTATAAAATCCTAAATAACACAAACACTTTGTGTGTAAGACACTGTTACTGAAATGCAGACAAGAGGAATAAAAGACAATCTGAAGGGCCTACCACCCAGAACAAAAAACAAACTTGCAAAACGTACAAGCAAGCAGCAGTTAGGCAGATCGTATCACCTCCTTCCTTCTCACCCAACTGCTCTCCTAGTTCCAACCTGATTTTCCACCCATGAATCCACAAAGAACTTTACAGATCCATCAAGGGCAGAAGAAAAATACAGTGAACTCACTCACATGCTAAATGTGCTAAAACTGATCTGTATTGCTTAAATCAGCTGACCTACAAGAACCGCAATACACTCACATTTTGACAAGACAGGCTTTGTTAGATGTTTTGCTCTTTATTTTAAATCTGAAGAAAAGGCCTGGAACAAACTTTTTCGTAGCTGCTGCTATCTCTTTGCTAATAAAATCAAAAGCAGCCAAGCACAGACACATACAAAGTTTGAATATCAGTGTCTGAAAATGAACAAATTCCCTTTCAAGGAGAGTTACCACCTCAGGCTTCTCTATCAGTTTCATCAATCCTGGAACAAGACATATGCTAAGTAGCTAGAAAGCAGTGTACATATTTTAATACTTCAATGTTCCGCTGCATCTATTCCCAGAGTAAGTTAGATCACAGTTGGTTTCAATACTGCCAAAAATTTGTATGCATGATTGCTGTGGGCTACTATAGCTTTTCCCAGCATCTAGCTTCAAATACCCTAACAGAGAGAGAGGAAAGGGAAACTATGTGATCCAGAAATTGAGGAAGAAATGGGAGTCACTGAAAGTCAGAATCCTTCATATCTTGCTACATCACTCACATCCTCCTGGGACACTGGGCTTATCAGTGAAACCAGACGCTTCAGTTAAGTTAAACCAAGACTACAGCACAAATATATTGCAGCCATGAGCAGGCTTCTTGATTAGAGAAAGGATAAAGCACACACCCTCTCCCTTGCAGTCTGGGCATTCAGCTTTTCTTCCCTGGAAATTCCAGGGTGGTACACACCCAGATCTTGACCTGCCACAGAGTATGGACAAGGAGACCTGGGAAGCTTTCTACTATAACTTGAGGATGGCTATATCACGAGAATAAAGCTGAAAAAATAAGTCATGGAAGCAGCTGTGCTACTGCTTCAGATCTAAATAGCTGAATAAGTATTATTCCAGAAGCAAACTGCGTATTCTTTTGTAAAGCGTGTATCACATTTTATTCAATAAATGTATTTGACTGTTAAGGGATTCCCTCCTAGTTACTGAACCACAGTGAAATAGTTGCCTTGACTGTAAATTCTGGGAGTTACCAGCTGTTTGTTTTTATTTTATTATGCAGACACAAAACCTGGTGGATGAGATTGCAATCTCAAGCACAGCCGTTATCGACTGCCACATAAGAGAATGAATCAATTCCGTGACATCCAGCAACCCCAATCAGGATCAAGGAGGCACTGAATCCAGACAGGCACACACCAGTTCTGCTCGTGGACATTTACAGATCTTGCTTTTAACAGGGACAGAAGAAGGACGAGAGGAAAGGGCAGGGTGAAGTGGGAACTGGTGACAGTAAAGGAACATCTCTCCTCATCCATCGCCTGTTCAGGTCAGGTCAGCAGGAAGAGGTCTCTTAGCACTGTGACACTAAGCCAGAGTCTCGAGCTTTCTATTAACTTAGGGTGCCTGGATTCTCAGGGTAGCTTTTGTCACTCCTTTGTCACTAAGGAGAAGATGGAGGAGCAGACAGGAGGTAGGTGAAAACTGGAGGGTGCAGCATGAGCAAGAGTGGGAGAGCAGGTGTCACCGTTGCTGCAAACAAGCAGTGGAGTATGGCTTACCTGGTGGTCCTTGGAGTTTAGCTTTTTTTACTGTAAAGAGAAAAAAGAAAAAAAAAAGCTGTTAGTGATTTTGTGCTACTACAGTTTCATTTGACTCAGAGTGTCGCAGGGCATCACAGTAACTGCCCAATATCCCCAGTTGAGAACTGGTAGATGGAAAACCTGCACTTACTTCAATAGTTCAACAGATCTGGAGACAAAACCTCTTCTGTATCCCATCTCAACTCTCTAAATCAGTGCATTTAAAAATAATCATAGGATTAATGTTTGGAAAGTGATGTGATATGGCTAATCTAAAGCCATTTCAAAATCAGTCCTTTGCAACTAGACGTTACTGCTGCTTAGCAGGACGTCATTTCATACCACCTCGCTTGTAAAGTTACAGACACTAAACATTTCTTTAAAAACAAAGAATCTCTCCTCAACAGCGCAGACTTTCAACCACAGCTTGAAAATAATCAAGCCTGAATAACAGCTCTACAGTATGATATCTGAAAATCAAATTAACTCACTATGCCAAACAAGCACCAGTCTAAACACAGATGTCACTTTTCTGAGGTCTCCTATGTTAATTTAGTTCCAAGACAGTATTTATCAAGAACCATGGTTAGAATACAAAACAGCACTGGCTCTTATCTCACCAGATGGAGAAGGTCCATGTCTACCTAGGGGAGATTTTGTTTACATTTCTCTTTTGCGAGCTCATATCCTCACTGGTATTGCTAAGTGTAAGCCCTAAGAAAAGACAAATATAGGCTCCAGCTACTTTTCCCAGTGGAAAACGAACACTAAGACAAAAACATATTTAACAAGCGAAGAAGCAATATACACCAGAGGGCAAAAAGATATAAAAACTGGTGTGGTGAAGTTTCCCCCAGAAAGCAGAGCACCCAACACTTACTAAAGGCTCACAGAGTTCAACTTCCAATATAAATATTCTAGAAAGGAACGTTAACGGCTTTAAGCTGGAGGGGAGCAGATTTAGATTGGAGATTAGGAGGAAGTTCTTTACTGTGAGGGTGGTGGAGCACTGGAACAGGTTGCCCAGGGAGGTGGTTGAGGCCCCATCCCTGGAGATATTCAAGGAGAGGCTCGATGAGGCCCTGGGCAACCTGGTCTAGTTGGGGGTGTCCCTGCTGACTGTGGGGAGGTCGGACTAGATGATCTTTGGAGGTCCCTTCTGGCCTGGACAATTCTATGATTAGAAAATTAAAATAAAATAATGGCCCGTACACAGTTACATGGAGACAGCACCAATGGAGTGTGATGATGGAGAATACCCTTGCTATTTGAGAAATTCTCCTTTGCCAGCATTTACAGTCCCAGTAGGTGTTTGCATGACCTGTACCAGGTATGGTATGAGCCAGGGTCATCTCAAACAGAAGTGAGAAGAGTTGTAGCTTTCGCTTAGACTGCCAAGGCCCAGGAGCCTTTAGGTCCAAAATAAACAGATTTGTTTTCTTCCAGGCTCAGGGCCTGAAGCATTCCTGATGATAAACCTAATGGTGCAAGCAAAACATACAATGGTGGGAGCCAGCGTTCCTGCTGACTGAAGATGCAGATTCCTTTTTAATCTCCAAATCAATCGGTCTGCTAAACCACTGAGAAACAGTCAGGCTAATCTACCCATTTTCTAGGTGCCTTTGATATCACACAAAAGCAGGCATTTTATGAAGTCCTGCCCTGGAGTGGGCAGACACCAGCTTGTCTCTGATCCTCCCCTCTCCCCTCCCTTGCAAGAAGCAGGAGACAAAGGAACAAGTGCACGTGCTTGAGGGAAGGAAAAAAGGAGAAAGAGGGCAGGGGATGCACACAGTAAGCTTCAGCTGGTCTCTCTCCCTGTTCGTAACAAGATCCACTGCTGTTAGCAGGGAAGCAAAGACAAATAATACCAAATTTCCCAGTGTGGAAATTAGGTGTTATTTGTCAAAAAGCAGCCAGAGTGGGCTCCTAGACAGACAGAGACAAGACACTGTCTCTGCAGCAAGCGATATGCAAACCATGAGACAGATGCTGTCTGCACATTGTGGCTTCAGCCTCTAAATATTAAAAGGTTCATTTGATGAAAGGCAGCAAACCCTGCACTGCCTCAGCATGCTGAAAAGAGCGTCCGTGTGGGGCTTCATCAAGAGCTGTCCCACAGCTCGCAGCAACAGGGATATTTTGGGGCAGCAACGAAACTGAACAAAGATCACAAGCCTGCTATGGACCCACATAACCAAAATGGAGTCTAGTCTCTTTAGTATCTACCAGAAATTAACACCATGCCCCAGAAAACCATGTGTAATAAATTACACCTTTAGCTGCAGAAGCAGGGCTTATTTATAAAAGCTGGATCACCAACCTGCGAGTCTCATCTCAGCAGTAACTCTTGTGCTCTAGCTGCAAGTTTACCCAGCATGTCCAAAAAGTTCCCACGAGAAGTGACTTGGGGCATGGTTTCATTTTGTTAGCCCCCTGGAAAGCACTTCCTAGGGTTGTGTAAAAATCCTTGCAAAGGTGCAGCTGCCACAGCATCTCAGGATTGGGGCTGGCTGTGAGACCGCAGGGGTCCCCATACAACAGGGTGAGCATCAGGGAGTTCAGAGCTGGAAAGAGCCACTAGACACTGCCAAGACCCAGCCTGTTCATCAGCCCAAGGAATTCACAGGTGAAAGGCACAGAATTGCACGCACCATGTCACTGCCAAAGGGCCACAGCTTTGGAAAGGCACAATGAGGATCGCTTCCCTGGGGAAACCTTTGTACCCACACCTGCTCATATAGGTTAGAGCTCCTATATGCCAAGCGCTCAAGAAAGAGCACAAAGCAGAACTCAAGTCGAGAAGAAGCCTGATGCATTAACAGTTAATTACAGCGTTGCAATAAAGGCTGAAAACTCATTGCTACTCCAGGGGCAGGCAGACAGCAAGCCAAAATCAATCCAGGAGGATTTATGAAATAAATTTATAAATACATGAAACAAAGGGAAGTCATTCTACAGAGCGCTCAGCAATACCAAGTTTTGCAGATACAGTTGCTTCTGCATTGCTACAAGGTAAAAACCTGAAGACAAAGTAAGTCAAAGGTCCAGATCAGAGATTTCCTGTCTCACTTCTGTTTATCCCACAGGCATTTCTGGGCTCTGGGAAAGCCGCATTTTTAAACTATCTGGAAATGTTAAATTCCATTCAGCCTTCTCTCAGCAAAGTGGGCAGCACAGAAAGTCCAGCCACTCAGAAGCAAACACGGGAGTATGCTGAAGTGTAATCCTCCTGCAACACTGTATGGGAAAGACAGCAGGGAGGAAATGAAAACCATAGAAAATTAGAGAGGTAAGACAGACCTAGAGCTTTGCACGGCCGCATGCGAGCACTGCACGATACAGACGCAGGGAGATGCACCTGCTCTCAGCGTGCACACAAAGACTCATTTAATCCCCAGAAGAGACTTGGGCTCCTCCTTCTTATGAGGAGAGGCTGAGGGAGCTGGGGTTATTCAGCCTAGAGAAAAGGAAGCTAAGGGGAGACCTTATTGCTCTCTACAGTTACCTGAAAGAAGGATGTAGAGAGGTGGGGGTCGGTCTCTTCTCCCAAGTCACAGGTGATAGGACAAGAGGAAATGGCCTCAAATTGTGCCAGGGGTGGTTCAGATTGGATATTAGGAAAATTTTTTACACTGAAAGGGTTATTAAGCATTGGAATGGGCTGCCCAGGGAAGTGGTTGAGGCACCATCCCTGGAGGTGTTCAACAGACGGGTTGACATGGTGCTCAGTGACACAGTTTAGTGATGGTTTTTTTATCAGTTAGGTCAATGATTGGACTAGATGACCTTAAAGGTCCCTTCTAACCTAGACAATTTTATGATTCTGTGATATGAGAGACCCAGTTATTTCACCTCAGTTCAAGGAGCTACTAGGAAAAAAACAGGCTGCATTGAAATAACTGAACACAAATTGGACAGACAGATACAAAAGCAGTGAAAATTGATGTAAACATTCAATACATCCAGAGATCTTTCTCTGGGAATTTCTCGCCATTTTGGTGTCACTCTAAATAAAAAGACAAGAAAAAAAAATTAGGTTGATGTCTTGCCTGCAACTTTAAAAAAAAAAAAAAAAAAAAAAAAAGAAGCCACAGCAGGATTCCAGGTGCTGTACAGTTGTCAATTACCAAAGGCTGGAGAGTCATGCAGACTCCTAAAGACTAGGAAAGGAAAATACAAGCCAGAGATTCCAGAAAAGGTCCAGAAACATTGTGGGAAGGTGGAAAAACAGAGTTCTTAAACTCAGCTCTACAGAGAAATTCTTGCTATCCATGTATGTTTCAGTCTGAAAGACAGTATCTTTTTTCCTGTCTAGGTGCCCCATACACCAGCCAGAGAGTTAAAATCAAGCATGCCTAATTACTACCAGGTTCAGACAATACATTGCTCAAATCTAAATTGGAAGATGCTCGCACTCAGTTAAAGAGACCTGGTTGTTCTCAACATCTGCAGATTCAAGCTCACCTTCAATATTTGCTTGCAAATCAGAGGGATGCAGACACAGGGAGTGCCTGAGCAGATGGCCAAAAGATTACATCCTAACTAAATCCAGCACATGACTTACGAGCTGGTCACTCACCACACTACAACAAAATCTACATCCTTACACAAAGGCCAATAAAGCACCACGGAGGGGCTGTGGGAGAAATCAGAAGAAGAAAAGGATGCAGTTTAATTAGTGCTTTTAAAAAGAAATGCAGTGCTGAAAGCAGAACATTCAAAATGCATTTTCATGATCAGCAATTTGACAAATAGCTTCCTCTTCCCTGTGAAACTTGAACGTCATGTTAATGTGTTTTCAAGAGCACTCTAACTTCTACAGTAACTATCCCCAGCTGAACAGCAGAATCAATACATATTTCCATTTCGTTCTGTGCTTTTCTCACCTCTTCCAGGTGCTCAGACTTCATTGCACAGTGATAGGCAGCACTAGGTGCAAAGGTTGCTTATGCAACAGAAATAAGAGACCACAGAAAAATGCTCATACTACCCAAGACTAAGTCAACACACCAAATTCACAGCCTGTGCACTCTGCACCACATACACATAAGGGAGGGAATCCCTCCTGGCAGGGAAGCACTGGCTGGGCAGTGCTCTAGCCCTTCAGGTCTGTTACATTTTCTGTAACTGAGCCTTTGGTAATAATTTTGCTGTCTGAACCCTGCCCCAACAGCTGTAATATACAGGTCCCCACTGCTGAGCCAGAAATTCAGCACCTCCTATGCACTTCTTGAAAGCTTGCTATAGAATCCCTGAGAGTCTGGCAAGGGGCACAAGACTGTAGCATAGAACAAGGACTATTCTGTCCCTGAGGATCCCAGCCTGACACATAGGCACCTTCTCTCCTCTGGAAATCAAAACATTTTACATGCACAAGCCCCTGCACATCCTCATGTCCCACCTGAGAGTCATTGCCTGAACCCACAAGGTGCTCCAGGCTGAAGGAAGCAGAGGCCATGCTGTGACTTCACCCCTGATTTTAACTCAATCACTATTTTGTTTCACACAATCACTATAAAAGCCCACAGCATCAGAGACACACTATTAAAAGGAATTGCATGTGCCACAGCAGAACAGCAGTACTGACTGTGTCGTGAAACTCTTCTCATCCCTTAGTAACTCTAAGAAAGAAAGAGCTGCATAAAACAGAAGTTTAATGGTTTTCCAAGCCTCTTATGAGGATTCAACATGTCACAGTCACCTTGCTAGTTTGAGACAGGTCTAAAAAGAAAGGCTCCACTGTATTTTCATCATAAATTATGTTCAGAAGGAAAAAAATTTCCTTAACTAGCTCAGAGGAAGGATAATTGCACAGGAGGCCCAAGGGACCCGCCAGCACTCTGCAGCACTTCAACATCCCCTGCTGTAACTGCTGAGAGTCCAGAGCAGCATCCGCCTGGGCTTCATCTTCCCGCAGCAGAGCCCTGCTTAGCTGGTGTGGGTTTTGCAGCTGAGAGATTCCTTCAGCCTCAGGGGCCACGAGAGACAAGAAACTTAAGTCACATTTATCAGTTTATACTTTGTTTTTCTGCCAGGGAAAACAAATGACTGGTTTACATGCAAACACCGTTCTGCTTGAGTGGGGGAAAAGAGCACTTTACACCCCACCATAGTCCCTTTGAGAATGATGGAAACACAGTGGGTATCTTCAGGCACCAGCAGAGATAAAAGCTGAGACTGCATTCACAGCAAACAGAGGATAACATTTTGATATTTCCTGATGCGAATAGAGGGCTGGGATGACCAGATAACCGTTCTGGTGCCAGAAGGAAGAAGAGCCACTGCGAAATGACACTTTCCTTGGTAACTGGCAAAGAGCAGGAACATAGCACAGATTTCCACCAGTAGCCAAAGAACTAAGATTGCATCTAAGGGCAGAATTTTCCTGTCTTAGTACCTCTAACCTAGTACCTTCAAAAAAATCTGTCATCTGTTTGACTGAGACAACTGTGAAGGAATCCAGAGAGCCTTAATGACAAGGCCTCAATATCACTAAATCTACCTCAACTGAACGAAGACATCAATCTGCTTTAATAAGTAGTCCTGGATGAATGGATGGACACAATAAGAGTCCATTAATTTTTAATAGTTCATCAAAATGTAAAATAAACCACCAACCTACCACTTTTACACTGCAGTTCCTGTTCACGTAGCAAAGAACTTTCTTCAATTTGACCACTCTAAATGCCCATAGGACAACTTGACTTGCCTTTCTCAAGGCTTTGGGAACCATGTCAAGCATGGTATGCTACCTTCAGCAACCAACCACATTAAAAAAATCAACTACTATCAATCTTGGATTCTTCTCAGAAAGGAGAAAAAAAAAAAAAGAGAGAACAAAAGAAAAAAAAAAAGGGATTCTATTCTGTTGCCTGTGGTAGCAAATTGATCTACCCAAGGGATTTCCATTTTGCCAGATGTCTTGAGAATGGATTAGAATGCCTCCTAATTCACATGAATTAGCATCTTCCTGCTCAGATGATCTGCAAATTCATTAACCTGTCCAGAAACACACAAAGCTACTAAGTTTATTTGATTTACAACACAATTTCTAACAAACAGCTTTCAACCAGTCACTCCACCCTTTCTGCCCACTGGACAGTGACTGATAGTAGCTGGGTCACGTGTGACTGCTTGGAAGGGTTTTCCAGACTCCTGTGCTCAAAGGAGATACACTCAGTACTCACACCCATGTAACTTCAGCACCATTTCATACAGGAAATCCAGGAAAGCCCTACATAAATAGTGCTCCAAATAACCCTCCACACTGTCAAACCTCACCACATGCTCCACTGGTCATCTGTAAATTCTCTGGTCAGTTGAGATCCAGGGCTTGCACACATGTAAGTGTCACAACTCCCCGTTTCCTTCCACAGTCCAGACACCCCATATCTTGAGGCTGACAGACCTTTCCAGTCCCGATGGGACACTGCAGCTGCTGCCTGCCTCTGCTTACTAAGTTTCACCCCAACATCTGTTTCTTGCCAGAATGTTCACAGGCTCAGCATCCCACCACCTACATGGGCCAAACTTTGATGAACAAAGTACTGAAGTCTATCCAGAAAAGGCCTAGCTTTTACATACAAAAGCTATATATCATTGTTTTGTCAAAATCTCTAACACTGCCATAGCCCATGGATATCAGAGTGACACAGCACAGTGGCAGGATATCTGAGCATTCCCCACTGTTCCATTCACAAGAACTTGGGAGAGCTAGCATGACAACACAATGGCAAATTTACACAAAACTGAGCAAATCAATAGCTAATACACTGTGCTGAAACAGCTATCAATTGAAAGATACATCTGACTATTTTGCGGAGTCATCCACTTTGATCACTTTAGTGAACTAGGTAACTTCATGCCTCCTGACACTTTTCAGCTCAGCTTTTGCATAAAACTTTTTAAATGTAGACGGTACAGCTCAGATTGCATCAGAGCTTCATAGCACTCCACTTCTTCCATCCTTACCAAGGGACGGATAACTTAACAGAACAAATTAAAACACTTGGTAAGAAACCCTTTCTGGCAGCTGCAAATACTCTAATCAAAACCTCTCACTGGAGCAGAGGGTCAACTTGTAGACCCTTTAACAAGGGGTGTTTAATTGCTGGGGTTTTTAAAATAAAATTCAGTTCTCAGCAGCAAAAGAAGCCTTCTCATAAGAGACCTTACTTCTCTAAAAGGTATTTCATGCAACAGGAGTGACAATTCAATTTACTTTCTATGATGGTTTAATGTAGTAGGCAGTTAATGTAAGTAGGCTTCTAAACACTTTCAATGACAAAATAGATTCAGACAGTTAGAGACATGTGGGTCTCATTTACAGGTTAATCTGTTACCAGATTTGATTTGACACACTGACTTAATGTCGCACAGATTTTCAGCCTCCTGAACTGAAGAGTTTCATATGCGCACTTGTTTGTTGCTTAGCTCAAGAACTCACCTACCTGAAATAGTCCCTGAACTATTTCAGCACAGAAATTCACAGGTGAAAAAAAAATGCTACAGAAATTAGAAAATTTATAAATAGTGCTGCAAAAGATACACCATGGGTACCACCGTTGTGAACAGAGTTTCAGACAGAAAAATCAAACCTGTATAGAAGAATTTAGGACAGAGAAAATGGAACTGAAACTATGTATGCAACTTGTAGAAAGCCACTGTGAGAGTGAACAAAATGCAAGAAGCAACTGAAGAGATCTGCAACTGGTTCCATCCCTGAACTTAGAGTAGACATCAGATTGCTCTTCCTGGATCATGACACCAGCGTTTCTGCGGAAAACAGTATCATGCAGCAAGGTCATGCTGTTATTTGTTGGTTTGAAAACAAAATTTGAAGTAGAGCAACTAGGACAGGATCGTTTCACTGAGAGGAAGGGAGGGAGAAAACTCACAAAACAGCAGGTCCCAAAACCCAGAACTCCTGTCATGTCTGTACTTGTAAGTCGATACGGTGGTTTTACAAAAAAGCTAGCACAAAACAGGACCTACACTGGCAAAATATGATCAATATACCATGACTAACAGGTACTGCAAAAGGATTCCAGCATTTTAAAACATGCAGATCTTCTTATCCCAAAAGACTCAGGAGATCATACCAATAAAATGCTTAAAACATTGACAAGCTATTTTGTAAAACACAGCTCAAATCATCACTACATTAAGCATTAGCACTTCGTCAAACTTCTGCTTTGCAGTAAGGAAGCTGCAAGAAGTTTACTTACAGCTGATCCCAGAAAAAGCTTCCTGAAAGGCAGTAGGAAGCATTCAATTGATTTCAGATAAGCAGCAGCTGAAATAAGCTTGGCAGTATTGTTTCTTCTATCTGGGAGTTAAAAAAAAAAGCGTATTCATGAACCATACAGCCAAAAAAGCTGGAAACAGATGCTGGGTAGCAGTAAAGAAAGTAGGAACATGCAGCTCTGGAACTTTACAACCTCCTGAAACAGATTAGCACTGCCAGTGAATGCAGAGTGCCAACAGCCCATAAAGTATTTTCCAGTTTGTACATGAAACATAGTTGGAAACAGAAGAGCAGAAGCTGCTACTTCCAGGCAGCTTGTTTGGCTAAATGCTGCACAGGAGAGAGAAAGAGGTGGCAGTTTTCAGAGAGGAGTGGAACATGTCACGATGGAATCCCCACACCAGGACACTCTTCCAGGAATTCCCATCACGGCAGACGCTCTTCCAGGCTGTGGGGCAATCTACCCCATTTCTCCTGCCTGCATGGTCCCACACAGTTCAGCTGGTAGGCAGGCAGCCTCAGCACACTTCCCCAGCCAGCACAAAGAAGATCAGCCCATTGAGCTCAAGTCATCTTTCAGGCAACTAGAACAAGTTGAGAACCATGAGCCATCTTCTGCCGGCTTTAGGACTTGCTGGAATGACAGCTTCCCAGTGTCCAGACAAAAATCTCACCTCTAGCAATGCATCCCATTATTGTCTTTAAAGGCTGTGCAGAAAGTATTAGCTTCAACTCTCAAGAGCCCCACAGCCTGTGCTCCAACACAATGCGCCTCAAAGACAGACCAAGTCTGCATGCTGCTCTCCAGAGAGCCCTCTACCTCATTACTCACCATTTCAACTTATCTGACAATAATCATGATCTCAATGCAAACTGACAAGTTAATTCTACCGAGGCGAGAGCCAGCATACTCAGATGCTTATTCAGAATTGCACTTTGCTTGTGAAAGGCTCTGAAGTGTCAGTTCTCCTGCCCTATTTCTCCAATGAGAACTGCAACCAAGTCACATATGAGTATTTACAAACAAGACTTCAGAGACCTTTTTGCCCTCTCACAGATGTTGCCATCTCACTGCCTCTCCCCCCACCAGCACCATGACAAAGCCAGTCAGATTCATAGTTTACTGTTCCCAAAACATCAGTTGTTTGAATAAATCCAACATTGAGTCCCACTGTTCAAACTCGATCCTGGAATTCCTTAAGAGATACTTTGACATCAATGACATCTCTCACTAGGTCCCAAAACAGATGCCTCCCACCCTGCAGGCCAAGGGGCTCTTTGCACACCTTCAGCAGGAGTTTGCACTACAAGAAGTCATATTGTAATGGGAAGGGCTGCAGATCAAGCCCATTTAGCCTGGTATCTTGTCCACACAAACACCTAGACAATTCCTAGGAAGGAACACGACATGATAACAGCAGTACCTACTCTGTGTGTTAATGTGTTCCCAGCTTCTAGGCTTAGGACCCAGAAGTGGCATTTTGGAAAGTAGAGACTCAAAGTCTGTTCTACCAGCAAATCTCCTCCAGCCCCAATGTAACCAAGGCTTAAGGATGGCAACCGGCAATTTCAGGCAAATTCCACTTTGGTATTTTTTCAATAGTGAGGGGGAACACATGCTTCAGAGACCGCGCTTCACAATTTAGTCTCTTTGCTATACATCTTTGCTGCGACTTGACAGTAGTATCAGATGCTTTAAAGCAAACAGACAACACAAGCAAACCTGTATCACTCTCCATTGAGAAGAAAGGGACTATCGCTCAAAGAAAGGCAAGATGCTTTGCTACCTGTTTGACATAGCACATACAGCCTGTTTTTCTCAAAAAAAAAAAAAAAAAAACAAAAAAAAAAAAAAGGAAAACCCACACCTAAAATCCCACAACCACAATATAAAAATGAAAATCCTCCTTCAAATTTTTGGGGCTGTAAGCAGAGCTAAGTTCCTTATTACTACCACCACCATTCATCAAGGCTAGATACACATATGCTAGTTGACTGAGTAATCCCTCCGAGCTTTGGCCTGACCTAGTGCAGGCAGGCAAGCATCACCTCTGATTGGTCTGGATCAGCTACTTGAGAAGTGGGAGGACAAACACAGACAGAAGTTTTGTTATGTTGTGCTTACAAACTAGAGAGATGAGGCTTTTGTCCACAGTTAGCTTTCTAAGGGGTGGGAAAGCAGAGTGTGGTGACAGAGAAATGGATGTGATACTATTTGTGTAACAGAACACCTTTTAAACAAAAAGGAAACTGAGGATATAGCCAACTTCCCTGTTTCTATAGAACAGTTCCACCTATACATGCTTACCACCCAAACACTAAAACCAGTTGCTAAAAAGGAGAGCCAGGAGAAATTCTCTAACACCTATTTCTTCATTTTTTGACTGACCAACACAGACACATTGCTGAAGATTCACTGAAGTTTCTGCTCAGCAGCTGCTTTGAACTGAGCAGTGAGGGCAGAACAAAATCTCTTATTCAAATCACAGAGATTATGAGAGGTTAATCCTCCTGACGCTGGCAACACAGACAACTCTGTCAGGCGACCTGGTTCCCCAACCAAGAGGTGAACTGTAATCCAAGCTGCCCCTTCTCTCCAATATTCTGTTGCAGCCTTTATTTTATTTTATTTTATTAGTAAAAAAGCAGCTTGGGTGCAACACATTGGAGTGAGTTTACTGTGTTTGTGACTCTCTCTCAGAAGACGTATTCTGTTAGATTGAGCTTTGGTCACTTTGCTTTAAGGAATTCCCTGAAGGTTACAGATTTCTCCTGAACTTTTAACTGTTTTACGATCAGAAGAGACAGCATCCCTACTCCTGAATCCATACCTGATTATGAAAAAGCATAAATCCATCAAATCTTTCAGCATTTTTAGATACAGAAGATAAAATACTACTGGGCAGAGAACAAAGGAAGCTTCCAATTTTCAGTGGCATAAATTACCCTTCTTTCAAGTTCTATAAGGTTCAGAAATATATTGTTTTAAGTTAGTGGAAATGACTTAGTTGAATAAGTGAACAAAACCCATGCTACTTAATTTTACACAAAACAGACTTCAACTCATAGATGCCACCAGCTGTCAAAGACTAACAAAATATGCATAATGAAAGCCATATCCTTGCACCAGAAGTCAGGAAAAGAGACAGACTGATAATGTATTAAGTCTGCCAGAAGCCAGTCTGAGTTGCTAAACTGACTTTGCTGACAAACTAATAGTTCAATGAGTTTATAAGAAAAGATTCAATGCAAAAAAAAAACCCAAACCAAAAAACACAACCAAAAAACACACAAGCCAAAGAGCAAAAATTAAAACAAAAAAAAAAAACACCAACAAAAAACGCCCACCCACACACAAAAAAAAACCACAATAAAAAAAACAAACCACCGAACAACCAAACCACACTGTCAAAAACCTTAAAACTGAAGCCAGATGAGTGGACAAATTGGTTTGGTTGTTTGGTTTTTATTATTATTTATTTTGAAAATAAGATATGCCTCTTTACAGAATAATTTCTTTCAAGACACAAAGCATATACAGTTGCTGCTCAGACATTGTACATATAGGTAAAGGTCACTGAAATTACTAGAAACTTGCCAGAGTTATTAGGTCAAATCACACAGCCTGACCACTGTGAGGGAACAGCTGCTAGAAGAAACAAGTACTGCTGTACCAAACAAACAAGAAAAAGCAGGAATTGCAGATAGAATAAAACAACTTGTGTGCTTTTCCTTTGGCTGGTGTGTGCTTCTCTCAGTCACCAAAAGCACTGAAGTGTGACTATACTATCTGTATAGTCTCCCAAATGACTCAGGTTTCTACACTCCCGGTTCAGATTTAGTTTAAACTGCACCCTGCAACAAGAGTTGCTGACTAACCACACCAGCAGTGATTGCCACCTCATCACAGCCTTTGGTGTATTTTCTGGTAGTTTCGATTTAAGTTACAGGATTGCATGCAGTCAGCCAACTGGAACAGGGCTACTTGTCAAGCAGGACTGAGCACAAGCTTGCCCTCAAAGGCATCCAGCTAAAAACCGGTACTACCAAATACCATTGTTAAACTTCAGAAGCCTAGCTTATTCACCAGAAGAGAAATAAAAAGAAAGCTACAGCACATTTGTGGTGGATTCAGTAACTTTTTGTTTTTAAAAACAAAAACATCCCACCATACTACAGCAAATGATAAGCTCCCAGGAAAAACAGCATCTGTGTTTTGCTGCACCAAATAACAAAGCAGGATTGATGTAGTTCAAAAAATATTTTTAATGAAAATATTAATATTGTGTTACTTAAATATTTATTTGCTTGAGTTCACAAACCAGATAAAAGATTAGTATCTAGGAGACAGAAATAAGCCGACTGTGAGCATTATGAATGAGTAAAAGAACTCTTTGGGATATGGAGTTACGGTGTAACTGAATGGCATTCCTAGGCAGGAACAGGACATCTAACAGAACACTGTTTGCAGTCTAGTTCTTTGGCAGCCTGACTTCACTCACAGCATTCACAAACTGCTCAGACACCACCAGTCCCTGGAGGACACACACAAATTGTAGAAATAAGAGAAATTGCCCAACATTTTTGCAGGAGTTTTTTGCTTAAGGTTTTGGGACATTGGTCACTTACAGTATTCCCCCAGAAGGAAGCCGAAAAGCGTGATTTTGGGGTGTTTAGTTTGGCTTTTTTTGTTTGTTTTGTTGGGTTTTTTTTTAAGTGATGTTTGTAAAGACAGAATGTGTTTTATATTATAATTCAGCCTTGAGACTGATAACAGAGCAAGCATGTGATTTTAACTCTATCTGGGAGAAGCAGCTCAATGGCTACTCCCCTTGGCAGTTTTATGTTACCTGAAGGAGGTGCATCTCCCAAACACAACAGCATTCATCTACATGTTTTGACACAAATGATGACTATGCCCAAGACTGTTCTCCTGAGACCCATTCTGGTTGCTTGCATTTGGACCTCCATAAAAATTAAAGTGAAATTCCATCAGGCCAAATGCCATTAGAATCAAAATCATTAACTAAAATAAACAGCCTTAGGTAACAACTGAATAAAAGCAAGTTTCCTCAGAGCAGTAATTCACGTCATAATGAAGCGAGTGTGGTGAGGATCATAAGACTGGACCCCTTTGGGGTGACAAAATCTAATGCTGGTTCTCCTATCACCTGTGCCACTTAAGCCACTCAAAATCATTCCTGTTTTCCAGCTTACACTTTAACTAATAGCACACTTATACCTTCTATATCTTATGTCAACACCATCCTCCACCTTAATGTTTTTCCTCACCCCGTGTTTAATTTCCTGATGTTTTTAATGGACAGAAGCCATAGATCTCATCAGTTTCTGTTTATCAGACAGAAGAAGCCACATCTTGCTAATCTTTTTACCACAGAGACTAAAATGAAGAGACAGAGAGACAAGGTTTTCTTTCACGTCCTCCATTTAGTCCTACCCAGTTCACCCTACCTGAACAAGGTCAGCCAGTAGAGGCCACAGCATGCAAGGACAAATTACCCATGCCTTTGTCCTTCCCTCTCTGCCAGGAACACTTTCCCCAGCATGTACTGGTTTCACCTTTTCCTCTCCCCACAACTATTCATGCTGCTGAGTCACAAGGACTCCCCAACACCTCTACTTTCACCAAGCTTTGCACTGTTCAAAAATTCTTGTCATTTGCTATTAAGTGCACAGCTCTTCTACTTGATATCAACTCATTTTCATTATTGCTGTCCTCAAGGTCATTGAATACTTCATGTGTTATAATTACCTACTTCCAAATTGATTATAGCATTAGGACTTGTCATAAGAAAAACCCCACAAAACAGCAAAACAACTTTGACACACACATTCCTACTTTTCTTGGCACACCACAAGCAGAAGACATCTATCTGCTTCTTCCACCAGCCTTCGTAGCTTCTGCTACAGCCAGTTCCTTATACACTTCACATGTCTTCTGCCAATTCCAATTTTATTCAAAAAGAAGTGCCTGCTATGGTGATTTGTGAGATATTACAAAAGTCCAAACAGATACACGCGTTCATCTAGAAATAGGTTAACCCAGTACAATCTTCCTCTTGCAAACCCACACCACATTTTATACCCAATGACCTTCTGCACTGCTTCCACTTCCACCTGTCAATAAAGTTTTTATTATTCTCTCTTTAATGTTTATTTTAAACATTGCATATTATCACAGCCTTGCCTGCTTTCTAAGTCAAACCCCATACTTATGCACATTTACCACCCATCTCCTTATCTTCCTGCCAAACCACAGAAACCACCTTCCTTGTTCTCCAGTTAGGTGATGCCACTGCTCACTTACAGCAATAGTTAAACTTCTGCTAACAGAGTCCAGATTCCAAGTGTTGCACTGTTTTAGCACTTGGGGCTACAGAGTACCAGTCTCAAATTCAAGGTGTTCAGGTTTTACTCCCACCCCATATATGTATATCATTTTCAGTGTCACTCTTGTAAGAAACAACTCCTGCAGTTGAGGGATGATACTCAAAACATCTTTACTCAACTCTCTGCCCCTGTGCACAGCAGTCCGATATCTTACTGGCTGTTTCTCCTTTTCATGTGACCAAAGACACCTTCTGTTATCTGTTTTAATACCCTTTGCAAGACGTCACCTTGTCTGCTGAGATGGAATCCTCTGTCTTAGCCCTGGACTTTCTGATCCTCAAGATACACCTTCCTTTACAAACTGATTGTTTTGCCCACACCTCTCAGAGGTTCCCTGTTTGCTCACCATACCCTGACGCAATGATCAGGTGAATCATAAGCTCTGGGGTCATTTCCTAGGTGGAGCTTTTTTGTGTTATTTGAGATGTTAATATTTACCTCTGTGGCTTCAGTGAATTTCATGCCCTCCTCCATATCCAATCATCTCACTTCACCAAAAAGCTCCTTCAGTTTCCCTAGAGGCTCCACAGTTGCAGATCTACATGTTTAACTGTTTAACCTAACCTAGATTAAGTTGTGATCACTCAAACCAAGTTTGCTTCTATGTCCAGCTTCCCTGAAGCATCTTCTGTGCTTCCTAAAGCCACATCTACGGTTAACTTTATTGAATTTATGGCTTCAGTCACTGTCTGATAATGAAACTGCCAGATAACACAGCTCTCTGTACCCAGCCACTGCCAACAGCTTTCATTCTCTGCTGTGGGGAGAGAGCCTCCCACAGTGACAATACCCAGAAATACTTCCCTCTAACCATATTACGAGATTTCTACCCACATGTAAATCCTGGACTACGTGCGGTAGATCTCCTGCGCTATCACAGCAAAATCTCTTATCAGCCCTTCCCAAAGCAATTTCAGCCCAGCTGGTTCTCCTTTATCCACACTAATGCTGCTTTACAATTTTGCATCAGTAACACACAGTGGAATTTTCCCAGTCACCTTTATTCTTCTCTTTCTAGAGCACAGCATCCCCCCCAACATCTCTGTTCCCCACACAACCCCTACTCCTCAAGGGTCCTGCTAACCCTATGGGGGATAGTTCTGAGTCCTACACCAACAGCACCCTTTCCCATTACTTCAGCCACAAGCTCCCTGCTTTGCTTTATAACGCTTGGAAACAAACTCAAAACTACTTACTAAAACGCTTCTCACTGTTTACTTTATATAACTGCATTGCTTATCATTTCATGATTGTGTAATCCCTGTTTCATCTCCAACACCAGCTCTTTCCTGATGCTCTATGAGGGGAAAAAAAAGTACAATGCAGGCCCCGAGCAGCATGCACCATGTTAACTCATAATTATTCAGACTCCTGTCACATGCTGCTCTGCTCCAATAAAGCCTAAAAACAGTTCTACATCTTTGACCAAAGTGTCAGGTATATACAGAATGGTAACTTCAAACACAAGTTTACAATAGAAGTAAAAGGTTTGTCAGTAGAGCTCTGTTAAAACCACATTCCTCCCACCTAGCCAAAGCATAACAAAATACTGATTTAACACTGCAATCTGATAGGTCATGGTATGTCTTCATGTCTTTTTAACCATGGAAAGATACATAAACACTTCTCACTTCTCATTATAGTCAGATTAGTCATAATACAACAGCCACCTACCTCTACTCAAGTAATAGACATTATCAAACTCCATTTTCCCAACCTTTAAGTATTAGAAGGATGAGGAGTACAAATTTCACAATAGCTTCTCCAGCCTAAGGAAAGGCACACCAATTTCTGCTGTTGTGATGTTGAAGCTAGAAAACCAGTTCAGTCTAAGAAGCATAAATTTGTCACATATGATGATAATCAACACAAAGGTGTCAAGAACTACAGAAAATCTTTTATCACTTTTAATTCATAATCTGATCTTTTTCCAGAAGACTCTAGGTTGTTAAACTAGCAAATACCATGTCCTACAGGGGGTCATATTAGATGATTACAACAATCCATTCTGGCCTTATAACTATAGAGTTTCTAAGCAGTTAATCTCCTCAAAAAATCTCCTACTAAAATGGAGCATACACAGACTCCACTTACTTAATTTGATATGTCAAAATCTAATAAAATTTTGCACATGCAGCAAGCTATACCAGGTAGGAAAGGATGAAATAAAATTACTGTTTCACATCCATTTTTCCCTCCCCACCAATCCATACCCATATTGTGTGCCAAATTCAAGTCACATACTATGAGTTTAGGTTTCAGATCAGGAGTTCAAGGCTGGGGTGTGTTTGAATAAGAAAGTGACAAGAATTAATTTAGTTAAAAACCAAGACTTTATTAATCTAGAAAAAAGCATTACGATTTTAGTAGTGTTAGAACTCCCAAATCCAAAAATGAAGGCACTCTCAGCTTTCTAGTAATTTATGGTCTCTCAGACTCTCAAAGAGGAGCCACATGAAGTGGCCTCCTTCCACACAGGCCAAGTGACCTTCTGAAAAATGCCACCTGCTTGCTTTTAAAGAAGTCTGATGATGAAGAATAACTCATGAAAATGGGAAGGTGAACAAAATAGGAGACATAACTTTCTAAAATGTGTGTAGTAGTTTACTCAGCAGTCAAACCCTTTCCTCACCGAAAGCTGATAAACTACCATGGCATCACCTCAATTAGTGCCTGGTGCTCCCGGCCCTATAGGAAAAAAAAATAGTTAATAAATATTTCCAGCATAACAGTTTGTAGATCTCCAGTGTATAATTGCAGCCATAACACTCCACAGGGATTTCATTTACAAAGGACTGTGGTTGTTGCAACAGAAGACTATGTGACAACTAAATGTGAATCATCACAGGTACTGAAAGTCTGAAATCCCTGGACATTTCTTGAAAACACATTCTGAGGTTAATACAAGCCCTCAGGAAAGGAAAATGTCTCTAAAGCATTTCTCTCTAGAAATTTGAAAATCTGCATATTCTCACATATATATATATGTGTGTGTGTGTATATATATTCATTAGAAAGTGCTACATTTGCTAAGCAGGAATTATCAATTTACAACATAGCTTAAGTGAAATTTGACCCAGAGTTTCTTCATGCCTAGCCTTTCCATCACTACCTGACTATATGGAACTGTTTTGAAATAGCCTTAAAATGTATTTTAGAACAATTTAAAAAAACCCACAAAACTCTGAAAGAACTGAGTTTGCACAGTAGTTTTTTAACAATCTGGTCAAGGGTTTCCTGAATTTAAAAAAAAAGAAAAAGGCTTACAGTAACCTTCTTGTGATACTCAGAATGCCAATAGTCAGTATATAGCAGAACAAAGCACACATCTCTCCATGTTTTAAGTTTATAAAGCTACCTGGCCTCAATCAGGCATCCAGCCGCACAGAAATATAAGATAAATCTACAACAACTCCAAAAATTATGGCAAGCCAAGAGAGGTGGTCAGGGAAAATCCTGTGAAGGTTTAGAAGCACAGTGCACCTTCATCAGCACAAGAGGCTCCAGCTCAGTGCCTGACTCGGAGCGTTTGCTCTCTCTGCACAGCACCGCTACCCACGCCACTTCCCAGATCAAGTGCTGCCCTAGTACAGCCCAGCTGAGAGAACGTCTGGTGGCATCAAGTCACAAAAACATCACACGTAGGACAACACAGGACAGATTTGCCACACCATCACAGAAGAAGTTCAAGCAACAACCCTTGGCTGGTTGGCTTGGGAACAGACATGTCCCAGCACAGGCCTTGGACAACAGCCCTGTATCACCCTCCAAAACAGGTTCCAGGTGATGCAGTTCCTGCATCAATGTATTTTGCCTTATTCAAGCACGCCTGTATCACTGCCACAGGGCCTGCACCACGCTTGCTGCCATAATAGTTTAAAAAAAATTACTTCCAGACCTAAATTCCTTTCCTCCGGAGAGGGCAACAAAGACAACAGCAAGTCAGTTATAAGTTACAGACTTCATCTGGACAGAGGCTGACCCAAGAATTCATTTAGCATGTACTTATTTTTAAATGATGTTTCTTAAACTGAGTATTGCCACATTGGCCTGAGCTGAAAAAAATAAGCATTGAGTGTACCAATACTCAAAAATGTAATTTTGCAGTTATTTTATATCTAATAATTATGTCTCCATGGTGGAAATGCTGGCATCTGTTTAGTAGAGCATTTAGCTGTAAAGAATTAAGAGACTTAAGTCACAGGAGCTTTAAGTAATGAGGTTAAAACCAGTATTCCTTAAAGGGACACGGTCAAGGCTGGAAGCCAAACTTCTTTTAAAACTCGCCAACAGTTTTAGGCTAGTGATTATCTCAAACAAGACACCTCCTCTTATCCCTCATCAGACATGCCATTCCAGTCCAATTCACTTTCCACTAATATGGGATGTTCAACTGCAAGGAAAAGAACCAGGAGTCTGAAGTCAGCACAAAGTTGTTGAAAGATCATACCGTCTTTATGCTTCTAAATGCCCCAGCTCCCCAAACACAGGCATGCAAAAAGGGAACAAAACCAGGTTTTTTTCAATCCCTTTAACACAGTTTCTAACTTAGGCACCCTGCCTAGCAATGTTAAGACCTTTACAAATTTAAGCCTGGCCAGTAAAAATAAATCCTGCAAACAAAGCGAGTGAGGTTTATATATACCTGACAACACCTCAATTTCATTTTCTCTCGGCATAGGATTTCCATAAACTGAAGGTCTCTGAGCATACACTTTCACACTGCATGCAGGTACCTGACTCCCATACTGTTCCTTCCAAATCCCACCCCAATTCATCTGACAAAAGGATGAGCATATCGACACTCAAGAGCAGTGTGCTAAAGGGACAGATAAACCAAGACACAACCATTAGCGGGCAGGGTTTCCTTTTAAGTTTCCATTTTAAGGTTTCCATTTTTAAGATGCTCTCACCTTGCTGTTAGAGAGACAGAGTACATGCCAGTCTCACGTTCCAATTCCTTGCCACTTTTCACAACAGCAGAACATGTATCTATGCCATAACATGATGCTTATGAAGTTCAACCAACATCAGTCAAAAGAATTCCTCAGCTGAGGACTTCTCACCATCTAACTTGCTCCCACAGCCACAGCGGGTCTCTTGCAATCCACGATGCACAAGAAGGAAACGCTGTAGGTAGTCAGTGTTATTTCTTGGTTATAAGTGTAATTATTCAATTATTCAAAGTTAATAATGGGGAAAATAACTTAAAAGGACATTAAGGAATTTGAAAGCCTGGTGAAGAAGGTGGGGATCTCAGCTTTTATGCGATATGCCAAGTGAACTCCACTTGCATGTTTTCATTAAACTATCAACCAGATGTTTCTCGGTTTAATTTTTGTTGTGTTGTTTGGGGTTTTTTTTAATCTGGATTAAACTTGAAGCTTTCTTCATAGCTGAACTAGAAATATAGATGCTCATAGTGTATTTCATAATGTATTTAACTGAAATCTGTGAACTCATCACAGAAGACAGTATTAGTCATATAAGACTGTTAAGCAGAGAAATGCTAGAGAATTTATATGCCTACAAGTATTCCTTCAAGTTCTGTCAGAACTTGTAAGTAGCATTCCAACTCAAAAACTGTTAAACAGGAGAACAACTATTTTGGATCTCCACTACAAAACACTTCCACAAAACAAGTCAGCTGCAGGAGTTCTGATCAAATCAAATACAACATGCTATGTCCAGAGACAACCCCTAGTAACACACCAGGGACATTTCAGAGGGGTTAATTAGATAAAGCTGAGAATAATTATTAGAAGATTGACTGAAAAGACTAAATTTGAAACAAGGATGTGGTATTAGATGCAGGAATCATTTATAAAGAGTTTTTTAGGGGGACAAAAAGCCACTGCTCCTCAAGCAAGAAGGACATCTGAAGTCCATTCCACCCCAAAGAGCTATAAGCCACAGTAAAATACACAAGAAACAGGTTGGGTGGCCCTAGCTGTAGGAAGTTAGATGCATGGGTAAAGTGAGAATCTTAAAGATAACAAAAATGTCTTAATTATATTAGAGAAAAAACACTAACAAGGATATTGCCATCACATTAATCGACTGCCAACGATGAAGAAGCAGCAGACATCCAATAAAGATTTGCCCCCCGTTCAGGGAGAAGCAAGGACCTGTGAGACCAGGTACTTTCCAGCCCAACAGTAAGTGAAGATGGTGTTCAACACCCAAGACACAAATAATAAAAATCAGAAGGTCTAGATAACAGTCATACAGATGTCTGTAGCCCAGTGACATTTGCTTTAAATGCAGCCTGAGAAATTAGAAAACAGGCTGCAAGGAGAGCAGAGTATGGCACTTGAGGAGACATCTAGGGCACACTTGTAGGAGGACAGGTACCTACAGATCACTAGGAACACCAGAAAAACATCTGAAATGTCTAAAGAGTTAAAATTCTGAAACAATGATGCCTAGTATTCAACACCAGTGTGGAAAGACTGATCTAAACTGTACAGATTTACCACACAATTTTTAATTTTTTTGAGACCTATGACTTACTGTTCAGGGTAGTCTCATTAAAGTCTAATATGACATGATATGGTGGAAAGGTAGTGAAACAGTAATGGTTAGCCACTTGAGAGACCAGTGATGATTAGTGAGGTTTCCCTTACAAAATGCCTGCCCTGTTTCAACATTTTTGCTCCCAGACTGGGCATCTCCCATTTAGACAAAACCAAGCAAGACACAGAAGCCAATGAAGAGGCAAATAATAAAATCAGCATTATGCCCAGCAGCCTAGTCAAGTACAAGGAAGGCCTAAGAGAAAAGAAAATCCATCTGAAATCCTGCTACATGCAGAGAGATCTGAACCAAATGCCCAGGATACACCTGTATAACAGGAATGTCTACCACAGACAGCATCTGCCAATTTTTACAGGGCACAGTAGACAAATGAAACACTATTTCTGCAAATCCTTGGCAAAGATGGCTAATGCATGCACAGGTAAGCACGAGCTGGCACCAGCAATAAAGAAGAATTTAGTCCTCCATTTAATGATGATGATGATATCAACACAAGAATATTAAATGGAACTCTCACATCTATAGAAACTTTAGAAGTTTGGTGAGAAAATAGAGACTGCAAAAACGCTAAAGAGAAACCTTTCAAACTATAGACTCCAGAAGTCTTTCTGGCTAACAAGAAACAAGAACAGCAAGTTGCTTTCACACACTTCCACACCAAGAAAATGCCAGGTACCAGTAAACTTTAAACTACCAAAGCAGCAGAGTAAGGAAACACCCTACACACCTTCACAGCAGCTCCCAATCTGTTTACAAGACCACACACTGAATTATCTGAATGAAAAAGCAAGAGAGCGAGAGATACCAGGTACATCGTTCTGGTTTAAGCTCTCTTGGAAGAACACCGAGAACAGCTTTCACCAAGTGATTAAAGAATTTTCAAAACATCAAGTAACATTTAATCACAAGGCATAAAAAAAAATACACAGGAGGAAATTTCAAAGGAAATTTATAAGAGGATCATTTACCATCAGACATATGCACTTCACATGCCTCCAAGTCAAATATTTGAAATAAGGTCCTGGATTTAAAACAGCAGTTTCGTTTGCTTGGACTTTATATGCCATTGTGTAAATCGCAATTAACCCTCAGGCCGTTACAGCTCAAAATTAGGATCTTTCAGCATTTGGATTCAATCCAAGCAGGTTGTTGCATATTAAAACAGTATGCTAATAACAACTTTAATAAGTTTGTCTTGGCAGATCGCGAACTGAAGGAGCCAACTAAGAGTACACCAAGTGAGCAAGAAGAAAGCAGATGCTATTTGAATTCAGGAAGCAACTCTGTATATTTCCTCAATCCCACTGAAAACCACAGGGAATTTCAAGAAGCTCTTAGTCCCTACTTATAACAAAGACTTCACACTGTTTGCTGAAACATTTGTAGTAACAGTGTCCAAAGCTGAAGGAGCCAGGGTTTCAAACAGGAAAATGGATGACCGCCTA
Source organism: Calidris pugnax (assembly GCF_001431845.1). Taxonomy (NCBI): domain Eukaryota; kingdom Metazoa; phylum Chordata; class Aves; order Charadriiformes; family Scolopacidae; genus Calidris; species Calidris pugnax. Next base: position 1,396,337 of record NW_015090963.1, on the reverse strand, counting down.
TGCATCCCAAGCCAAATGCAGTTTGTAGGTTTTAAACACTCCTATTATTAAACAATAGAAGCAGCTCAGAAGTTTAAAAGTTTTCTATCCAATTAAGCCACCAATTACAGCTTTACAAAAGCCAAACTTAAGACTCAATGCGAAGAAGCTCCTTTAGTAGCAAAGACTCTTTTATCCTAGTGTTATTATCCAAATTTCTTATGCATTTTATTTTGTTCCAACACTACATACACTGGTAGCTTCCTGACTAATTGCAGCTAGAGAAAAGAAGTTCATAATAGTTACAAAGCAAATTCTTCATGAAGCACTGTATTTTCATTAATACCTAGCTTTATAACCTGTACTTCTGCTACCCCTTTTAACAACCAATTCTGTTCTTTTCCATTTTGGTCTACACAAAGACAAGCAGGGTTTGTTTGTGGGTTTTTTCTTCAATTCTGCAAACATTTCAAAATACTGTCATAGCACAGCAATAGAATTTCTCTATTGGTAAGAGCTCTATTTACAAGTGTGTAATGTCGTGAGCTCTACATAGAGACCTTCACCCTTGAGACAAAAAGAGCTGGGAGGCACTGCATTCAGCCTTACAGAGAACACCCAAGTAAGTTGAGGCTATTGCATCAGAGTGGGGGGGAATCCTTTAAACACAACGAAAAAGACTGTACATGTGACTACCAGGCTTCTAGTCATGGATATTTCTAAGTAGTCCACACGATGAACATTTTTTCATTTCTGTTATCGCTAACATGCCATTTCCATTTTCCTTGTTTGCTTCGTTCACTTCAATGTCAACAGAGTTTAATTTATTGGACAGGTACTAGAACCTAAATTTTGCTGGCAACATAGGGATGCACAGTTAGGTTTGCCAAGTAGTATTCCAACACTCCAGCTGTTCTGGCAAACCAAAAACATCACCAGATAGGAAAGCTTTTCCAACTCTCCAGAGCAGCAGCAAGATAAACGGTAGGCAAAAAAACAACATGCCCAAACTCACGGCGATGTGATTTCACCCAGCAGTCAACAGCTTTAAAATTTTTAGAGCCCAACACCAGAAGAGATGACTTAACACAATCTCCCACATACCTCAGGCAGCCATATCTCACAGATACTGCAGATCAGGCCCCAAGACAAAAGTACACAGGAGAAAAGCACTGTGCTCTCATGGGACTAAGCCAGGTCCTGTGCCCAAGGAAGAGGAAAGATCCTCACTGCTAATACCCTTGCAACAACAAAGCATTTCAAACATTGATATAATGAACAGGACAGGCAAGGCAAAGAGACATGCTGGCTCAAGAAGTCAGGAATACGGCACTGAAGACGTGGCAAAAGCTGTTATAAAGCACAGAGGAGAAAAAGTAGAAAAGAACCATTGCTATCCTGAGACGGCAAGAACTAGGCACAACGTAGAGTGTGATAAAAGTGAGCAAGTGAAAAAGTCTGGAGTAAATCTCAGGCCAATCATGCAAACAGAGCAAAGGAACTGATGACAGAAAACCCATCATCAACCTCAGCAGGGTCCTCCTTTGCCCTGACCCTTGCAAGCTGTGCTGAGATAGCACTTACTTCTATTTGTAAATCACAAGACAGGGAAAACCAGAAGAAGAAATTTAATTAAGTTGAGACCTGAGCTAAAAATCAAGACTTCCAAGAGAAGCCCAAGAAAGTTAACAATGCAAGACTGATGGGAAAACTAGACCGCTTCACTGGGATTAGTTTTATTTAATATGTGCTATTTCTGCAAATACAACACTAAACGCAAACTAATAAAGCAAACTATGCCAAGAGAAGATTATCAGACATAATCCAGACACAGCTGCTCTAAACAGGAGTATATGCAATCTCTTTTGCACTTAAGCAGTAGAATCAAAATACGAAGAAGTCTCCTCTAAAAGCCTCAATCATTCTTTTCCCCTTCATTTCACTTACACCCTCTGCATATCTTCCTGCTCCTAAAAAATCCCTGAATTTCCTGCTACAACAGCCTGTTACTGCTGGCTCACTTCACACATCCTCTGAATATGTGCAGGTGAGCCCAGATTAAACAATACCTCTTATCTTAGATTTTCTGTCAGATATTTCTACAGCAGATACAATTCAATGATTCTGAAAAGAAAAAAAAAAAAAAAAAAAAAAAAAAGCCCACAAAACACCTGATTTGTTCTCTAAAAGAAAATGTAGAAATGTACTACTAAGCATGAGATCAAGAAGCACGTATGTTAGCTCCTCTTTCAGAAACAAAGGGAGCACTCAGACATGTTTGGTGTGCACTGTTTTAGATTAGCCATTCATTAAAATACTATTAATGTGCGTAATTCAAGGGGGGAGAAGGGAATAAATCAATGAATTACAACACTATCTTTCCGACTGCCAGGCTTCTTGTTACACTGCCACTTAGGGGTTTTTCCACATTTCCCTTTATCTGTTACACGGCAATTCAGAGGCTATTAACAGTGTCCCAGTCGCCTACATTTATTTCACAGGTTTTTTTGCTGTCTTTCTTTTTTAATCTCAGGTCTACAGCATCCAACCCTATGTTACTATGCAGTCTTATGTGTACACCATTTTTAATGGGAAAAAAAAAACAACCCAGCCTTTCCAATTCCCCTATTAACAGCTGCACTGCTGTCTCAGCAAGATTAGCTCCTTAGGGTGGAAAGAGAAAATGCAAAAGTACTGCTTTTTTTTTTTTTTCTCTTAAGTGTCAAATTATAGAGCTTTCTCCTCCTTGCCCCAAAAGTTATTCTTTTACCTCAGCTCCTGGTATCTATTTTGTTTTTCATACTGCTCTCTCTCAGCATACTCCTATTTCATGTTTAATGGTTCATACTTGGGAGATTTCATCAGCTCATTCTTTCAGTCATGGCTATTTCAGAAAACATGTTTCCTCAAGCTTAGTAAATCGACTATATTTTCTATTTTTATAATAAAGTTACTTAGTATCATCTAAATTACTTCTGGTATTTTCTGCTGTCATAGCACAGCAGGTGGAAATGAAAGATATAATTTTCACAATAATTCTCCATCACACACGGTCATCAGTCACCTCAAATTTCTTCTTTAGCTCTTCACACCTATCCAAAGAATAAGTCTAACACAAGAGCGCATCATTCCAAACTGCTGAAATACTTTTTGTCCTATGGGCTCTACAGACCAAGGATTAACACCCTGAAGAGTTTTCTGTTTCAGTAATTCAGTCATCCAATTCATGCTCATTCACTGCTCTCAATAGATTGAGTATAGATACACCTTTAACACAGTCAGGTCCAAGCGGCATCAAAATCAGATTTATTTAAAAGACAGCCTGAGAACATTTTGAGGATGAACTACCAAAAAAGAACAAAGAAACACCTGCAATGTAAGCATCCCTGAACTAATAAGAATCAGCTCCAACAAAGACACTTTAGCAATGCTTTCGAAATGTACAAGTCTATGAGAGACGCCATGCGTGCTTCAGAGATTACACAGAACTGGATCAAAAACATTTTTAAGATAAACTTTGCACTTGTGCACCTCTTTTAACTCCTTAAACACAACAGATGTTTTATACAAAGGCTGAAACTTAACTTAATAACTCTCTACTACAAGAACAGAGCTCTTCCCAAAACAATGCACACTTAAGATACTATGCTGGCATCTTTTTATTAACACTATCATCAACAGAAGGATTTCTATTGAAAAAGGTGACAAACAGCTGGATGAAGAGCTATCAAATCAACTGATGAGAGCCAAAGTAAGACCTAAATTGTCAACAGCACACCAGTGCCACTTTTTTTTTTTTTTTTTCCCTCAACATACCCGGCAAAGGAGTTGAGAACATTAAAACTACACTTTTAAGCCGCAGGGCACAGCTGGTGTCCGGAGACACTCTATGACCACAGCGTTTGGTGCAGACAGCCGATGGGAGACACATCCCAGCAGCATGAGCCCCGGGCAGGTGGTTTTCTCCGGGGATCTTGCCATTTTTTTTTTTTTTTTGGCACGGGAGAGGCAATAAATGGAAAATTGGAGATAAGAGAGCGAGCCGCTAGCACTACAGCCCGGGCGGCTTCAGAAGGCGCCGCCTCTCAGCAACTTGTTCAGCGAAGGAAGGGAGCTGGGCAGCGGGGCGAGAAGACAATTAGCAGTGCGCCTGAAATAATAACGCGTGCTACGGACGAGTGTGCGGAGGGTGACAACCGTAACGTTAATTAAAGGCAGTGACAGGATCCCCCGGTCCCCTCGCCAGCGCAGAGCCACCCCGCTGCCTCCCCCCCTGCCCCAGCCCAGAGCCACCC
>NW_015090963.1:1354118-1390629 GCF_001431845.1 Calidris pugnax | reverse complement strand
GAGTCCCCCCGAAACACACAGAATCATAGAATGGTTTGGGTTGGAAAGGACCTTAAAGATCATCCAGTTCACAGCCCCCTGCCATGGGCGGGGACACCTCCCACCAGACCAGGTTGCTCAAAGCCCCATCCAGCCTGGCCTTGAACACCTCCAGGGATGGGGCAGCCACAGCTTCTCTGGGCAACCTGGGCCCAGTGCCTCACTGCCCTCACAGGAACGAATTTCTTCCTTCAACGGCCTGGAGAAGAGAAGGCTCCAGGGAGACCTTAGAGCCCTCTCCAGTCCCCCACAAAGGGTTGTGATCAACTGTCCCAGTGGCAGGCCAGTGATGAGTGGTGTTCCTCAGAGGTCGGTGCTGGGACCAGCGCTCTTTAACATCTTTGTGGGAGACGTGGACAGTGGGATGGAGTGAATCCTCAGCAAGTTTGCTGACAACACCAAGCTCGGTGGCGCAGTCGTGTCATGGTTTCAGCCGAAATCACCACAACCAGACCAACAGATAGCCCTTCCCACACATCTCCCTGCCTCCAAAAGAGAAGAGGAAGAGATAAGGAGATTCAAAAGTTTAGAATGAACTAAACTGCTTTAATGAAGAATTAATATTAAAATAAAAAAAAAAAAAAGGAAGAAAATAATGAAATAGATAAAATATATACAAAACTGTATCAAGCTCCCAGGATGACAGTCCTGTCACTGGTAGACACTGGGAAAGTCCAGACTGGACTCAGTGACATATGGGAACTGGATTCCAGCTCTGGAGTCAGGAACACACGGATCGGGATCAAAGGCAGATGAACAGACAGGGACCTCTTTGGACATCGGCCATCCCAGGAAAAGACTTGACCCTTTGATCCCTCAGCTTTTATACTGAGCATGGGGCAGATGGGATGGAATACCCCAGTTTTTCAGGTTTGGGTCACCTGTTCTGTCTGTTCCTCCCCTTCCATTTCCGACCCTCAAAGGGGCAAATAACGAAAATTGGCTGACCTTGGTTGTTATAGCAATAAGCATAAGCAAGGGCCTCTCTGCATACCATTCCTTGGCATGTAGCACAAACATTGGTCTTATCATTCTGAGAACAAGCAGTTTTCTCCACAATATGCTGCTAATTTCAGAGAGTTAGAGGAGGCCTAGCTAAAATGTAAAGTTACAGAACACAAAATTGGTCCAGTTTTACTTCAAACCGGGACAGGTCGACACGTTGGAGGGAAGGGATGCCATCCAAAGGGACCTGGACAGGCTTGAGAGGTGGGCTTGTGCAAACTGCATGAAGTTCGGGGGAGAGTGCAGGGTCCTGCACTTGGGACATGGTAATCCCAGGCACCAACAGAGGTGTGTGGGAGAATGACTGGAGTGCAGCCCTGAGGAGAAGGACTTGGGAGTTCTTGTGGATGGGAAACTCAACATGAGCCAAACGCACCCTGGGCTGCATGAAAAGAAGCGTGGCCAGCAGGTCATGGGAGGGGATTCTGCCCCTCTGCTCTGCTCTTGTGAGATCCCACCTGGAGTACTGCGTCCAGCTCTGGAGAACTCAGCACTGAAACACCATGAACCTGTTGGAACAGGACCAGAGGAGGGCCCTAAAGAAGATCAGAGGGCTGGAGCACCTCTGCTGTGAAGACAAGCTGCAAGAGCTGGGGTTGTTCATCCTGGAGAAGAGAAGGCTCCGGGGAGGCCTTATAGCAGCCTTCCGGTATCTGAAGGGAGCCTACAGGAGAGCTGGAGAGGGACTCCTTGTCAGGAAGCGTAACGCCAGGACAAGCGGTAAGAGGTTTAAATTGGAAGAGGGGAGATTTAGATGAGACACCCAAAGAACCTCTTCACTGTGAGGATGCTGAGGCACCGGAAGAGGTTGCCCAGAGAAGTTGGGGATGCCCCATCCCTGGAAGCGCTCAAGGGGGAGGGGGCTGGAGGGGGCTTTGAGCAAGCTGGTGTAGTGGGAGGTGTCCATGCCCATGGCAGGGGGGATGTAACTTGCTGATTATTAAGGTCCCTTCCAACCCTAACCATTCTATGCTTCTATGCTTCTAGTATCTTTATCGATGTCCCGGAGGAAGGGAGGGCGTGCACCCTGAGGAAGCTTGCAGATGACAGCAATTGTTCAGGAGTGTGGATGTGCTGGAGGGTGGGAAGGCTCTGCAGAGGGATCTGGACAGGCTGGACTGACGGTGCGAGGCCAATGGTGTGAGGTTCAACAAGGCCAAGTGCTGGGTCCTGCACTTGGGTCACCACAAGCCCATGAAGGCCTCAGACTGTGGGAAGAGTGGCTGGAGAGCTGCCTGGTGGAGAAGGACCTGGTCAGCAGCCAACTGAATATGAGCCAGCAGTGAGACCAGGTGGCCAGGAAGGGCAATAGCAACCTGGCCTGTAAGCGGAATGGGGTGGCCAGCAGGACTGGGGAAGTGACCATCACACCATACTGGGCCCTGGTGAGGCCCCACCATCATTGCTGTGTTCAGTTTTGGGCTGCTCACCACAAGAAAGATGCTGAGGTGCTGGATGGTGTCCAGAAAAGGGCAATGAAGCTGGTGAGGAGTACAAGTGTGTACAGTTGGAACAGGACCAGAGGAGGGCCCTAAAGAAGATCAGAGGGCTGGAGCACCTCTGCTGTGAAGACAAGCTGCAAGAGCTGGGGTTGTTCATCCTGGAGAAGAGAAGGCTCCGGGGAGGCCTTATAGCAGCCTTCCGGTATCTGAAGGGAGCCTACAGGAGAGCTGGAGAGGGACTCCTTGTCAGGAAGCGTAACGCCAGGACAAGCGGTAAGAGGTTTAAATTGGAAGAGGGGAGATTTAGATGAGACACCCAAAGAACCTCTTCACTGTGAGGATGCTGAGGCACCGGAAGAGGTTGCCCAGAGAAGTTGGGGATGCCCCATCCCTGGAAGCGCTCAAGGGGGAGGGGGCTGGAGGGGGCTTTGAGCAAGCTGGTGTAGTGGGAGGTGTCCATGCCCATGGCAGGGGGGATGTAACTTGCTGATTATTAAGGTCCCTTCCAACCCTAACCATTCTATGCTTCTATGCTTCTAGTATCTTTATCGATGTCCCGGAGGAAGGGAGGGCGTGCACCCTGAGGAAGCTTGCAGATGACAGCAATTGTTCAGGAGTGTGGATGTGCTGGAGGGTGGGAAGGCTCTGCAGAGGGATCTGGACAGGCTGGACTGACGGTGCGAGGCCAATGGTGTGAGGTTCAACAAGGCCAAGTGCTGGGTCCTGCACTTGGGTCACCACAAGCCCATGAAGGCCTCAGACTGTGGGAAGAGTGGCTGGAGAGCTGCCTGGTGGAGAAGGACCTGGTCAGCAGCCAACTGAATATGAGCCAGCAGTGAGACCAGGTGGCCAGGAAGGGCAATAGCAACCTGGCCTGTAAGCGGAATGGGGTGGCCAGCAGGACTGGGGAAGTGACCATCACACCATACTGGGCCCTGGTGAGGCCCCACCATCATTGCTGTGTTCAGTTTTGGGCTGCTCACCACAAGAAAGATGCTGAGGTGCTGGATGGTGTCCAGAAAAGGGCAATGAAGCTGGTGAGGAGTACAAGTGTGTACAAGTCTGGTGTACAAGTCTTATGAGGGGAGGCTGAGGGAGCTGGTGCTCTTGAGTCTAGAGAAAAAGAGTCTGAGGGCAGACCTTATCCCTCCTTACAAATGCCTGAAAAGAGGAAACAGCCTCAAGAGTTTAGCATGGTTATTAGGACAAATTTCTTCATGGAACTAGTTGCCATGCATTGGAACAGGTTGCCCAGGGTTGGTGGCCTGGGGAAGTGGTTGACTCCCCATCTGTCATGGTTGGTCCAGACTGGCCTCAGAAACGAATGACAGATGCTCTCCCCGACCTTTTCGGGAAGATATTTTCCCGGAAGGTATTTACAGGATGTGTAGATGACGTGTTTAGGGACAGGGCTTGTTGGTGGACTTGTCAGGGTTAGCTTAACAGCTGAACTTGGTGATTTTCAAGGCATTTTCCAACTTCAATGATTCCAGGGTTCTACGGTTCTCTGGTTGTCTTCAGTCTTTCCACCTGTCCTGAGGACAGTGAATGATATGGAAGATGTAGTTGTACAGCTATCCCATGTCTGGGAATGATTTCCCACAAGAGTGCTTTGACCACTCCGGCACTATCAGCTCTCTTAGTGGGAAAAGCAACCCATCCCGAGACTTGGTCCACGATTGCCAGCAGGTGCTTAAATCCGCTCATGGGAGGCATGACAGCAGAACCAATATGCAGCTTTTGGACTGGCAAGTATGCCCCTGTTTATCCTCCACCCTCCTGTTTGGGTTTTGCAGCAGAAAATCTCCAACCTGGGGAACAAGAACTCTATTGAAAGACTAGAAAAAGCACTAAGTAGCAAACAGGAATTCCCTAAGAGAGGGAAAACTCCATGAGTGACTGGTCCCGGCGTTGCTTGCGTAGGCAGGTACGCCATCAGACCAGAAATGGTGTTAGGAAAGGTTGCTTTAGAACTTGAAGACTGGGCCGATGTTCTAGGAACAGCCATAGAATCCCTCAGGGACTCCCTGGGAGACACTGGGTCATCATGTGGGGCAGGACGGCCTGCCCCTCCCGGCCGGGGTGACAGGTGACAATGGGCCCTTTGTGACCTCCCCTTGTGGCAGCTGGTGATGCCCAGCAGCACGTGCCAGTCCAGTCCACTGTGTCCAGGGCTCTCGTGAGAGACGGACATGAGTGACTCCGAGCGTGCGGGAACGTCTGTGCCCGAAGCGCCTGTTCTCCTGTCACCCCTGGCGCACAGGAGGGACGGCCGACGTGCTTCCCTCCATGCTCAGGTAAGCGATGGGTGAGGTATGGGAGAGCCTGCCGGGCGGTCCCTGCCCGCGTTTTCCTGGTTGGCTTTGGCTGCGGGAAGAGGAGAGGAGAGGAGGGGAGAGCAGGGAGAGGCTGAGGCCTCTCCCGAGGGCAGCGGGCAGCTGAAGCCCACCTCAGGCCGAAAGCAGTCAAGGCAGGTCCCTGCAAGGCAGAAGGGCCAGGCCAAGCGTGCCACCTGCTCTATCCCCTGACAGACCCTGAGAACAAGGGACGGCGTGCTGGACCAGGTGGCGATGGCTGGGGCTTCGGCGAGTTCCAGCATCCAGACCGTGCTGATGCTATTGCAGGTCAGTCAGGCATGTGGGCTCTCGGGCTCTCGTCCTTGCCCTACCCTAAAGAGAAATGGCCTTCTAGAGTGGGCATGGCCCAGCCTGGAAGCCAAGCAGGGGAAGGCGTCTGAGCATCCTTCCCCGCTCCCCTGCTCGGGCAGCTGGCACTGCTGAGCCACCACTCTCCCGGAGCCGCTGTCCTTTCCCAAAGACAACCATGTGCTTTTGCCTTCCCAGGTCCTGCTGCCCCTCACGACATCCCCGGTGGTGGCGAAGTGCCGGAGGGCTGTGGGCAAGATTGTAAGCCTCACCCAGCAGCTGTGGTCCTCCTGCAAGCTGGAGGTAAGGGGCCTGCAGCGCAGGCCACCTCTCGGCACCCCTCGCCCCATGCTGCTGCCCCAACGTAGCCCGTAGCGCTGGGCTCCCAGCGAGGGAAGCCTGGGCTTAGGGCAGGGGATTTGGCCAGCCTCAGCCCTGCGCCAGCAGCTTTGGCCCTCTCTCTGGGAGCTGCTGCCTCCTGGGCGTTTTTTCTGGGCAGGCAGCTCCATCCCAGGGCACAGGAGCCTTGTGCGGCCCGGCCCTGGCAGCCCTCCTTCCCTGCCTGCCTCCCTGCCTGCCTCCCCTGGGCTGCTGCCCAGCCCGCTCCTGGCCCTGAGGCGGCTGCCGCAGGATGGGTCTCCGCGGGGCGCAGCACAGGGCACAGCCCTCCAGAGCTGTGGCTACTTCTGACTTCTCTCTGCCACAGGAATGGCTTTTCAGACGCAGCAGCTCCTTCCTGAAGAAGCCTCTGCCGTTCCTGGGCCGGCTGATGGGGCTCCTCACCCTCTGCTACGCCGAGGAGGACGAGGAGATCAGCCGTGGGGCTGGGAAGGCACTGTGCGCCTTCCACAGGTTCCTTCTGTGGGTGCGACATGGTAAGAGAGGCTGGGGCGGGCTGGGGCCTCTGCCAGAGGAAAGGGTAGCCATCTCCTGGGAGGCTGGAGCAGGGCAGCAGCAGCCAGGCACAGCGATCTCTCCTTGAGGCCCTCGCCTGCTGCTCCCAGCTCTCTGTTGTTGCTGCCTCTCACGCTGCGTTTTCGCCTTCTGACCAGGCTACTGGGCACGTGTAGCACGTGAAGACCCAGAGACCCTTCTGGAGCGGGAAAGCACCAGCACCAGGTGGCCCAAGGATGGCATTGACCAGGAGATGGTGAGGAGCTCCTCCCTTGCTGGGGTCTTAGCCATGTGGGTGGCAGCAGCCTGGGATGAACCGGCGCATCGGCCATGGTGGGGGATGGCACAGCCTCCCGCCCATCAGGCTGTGGGAAGCCACCACCTCTGCGCAGCAGCATGGGCGCAGCAGCTCTGGCCATCCTGGCCACCGGCGAGCTGAGGCTGCCTGCAGCGCCAGCGGTCGTCACTGCCAGGGCACTCAGCGGGACACCTTTTCTCTCCCTCTCTCCCTCAGCTCTTTGGGAGTCCCTTTCTCCAGCCTGAGAGGGAGGAGTTCGTCTTCACCATCTTGAAAAACATGGCAAAGCACCCAAGGCTCTTTGATGCGGGGCTGGTTGCCAAGATGCTGGAGATGGTGCTGAGAGGCTCGCACTCCTGGCTGATGAGGGTAGGCAGCGTGGAGCTGGACTGGCCTGGGCACGCGCCCTGCAGGGGCCGTTCCCCCCGCCCCAAGCCCAGGGCTTGGGAGCGCCCGAGGTTTGGCCGTTGAGGCCAGGAAAGGGTGGTGGGAGGGAAGCAGTTCTTGGTGGCAGCGGGGGCCGTGCTCCACGCTCCAACCCGCTCTGGGCACGGGGCTGGGCTGCAGGCGCAGTGCGCGCAGCGGCTTCCTGGGGCTTGGCCAGGAATTGGGAGCAGCAGGAACGGTGCTCACGGCCCCCGCTGCCCTGTTTGGGGGCCCGTGAGCACTTCAGGCCAGGCCCTGGGCTGTGCCACAGGCAGAGAGATCTCTGCCCGACCAGCCCAGCACCCTCCACACACAGCCTGGGTTTGCCCGTGCAGTCCTCCCTCGATTGGCTCACACAACCCAATGGTGTGTTTCACGTAGGCAGCGACACTTCAAGGCCTGCTGGCTGAGGTGACACAGCGACTGGAGGATGGTGACAGCTACGTCAGGACTGGGGCCCTGACTGTCCTCAGCAGAACGCTGCGGCTGGCGGACAGGCAGACGGCCGCCCCCATTGCTCTCCAGCTCCTCAAGACAATCCTGCCACTCTTTGAAAACGTAAGATGTCAGGAGAGCGCAGGCTTGGTCAGCATGCGGGGAGGGGGGCACGCGTGCCTGGCCCGCAGTGGCGTGTCCGTCTGCGTGCATGTGCTCTTCCCCTCAATGCAGAGGGAGAGCCACAAGCCTTCGTCTCCTCCCCATGGGCTTGGAGGAGCCGGGACTGAGGTTCTCCCCTCTTCCTTCTCTCCTCCTAGGAGTCCAGCTACGTGCGAGAGCACTCCATCCTCCTCTACAGGGATGCGATGGAGGTTGCAGTTGGCACCCACAGAAGGCAGATGCGGAAGGACGTGCAGAGGAGCCTGATGCCGCTGTTCTTCCACCTGCATGACCGGCAGGAGGAGCTGGAAGGCCGAGCATCGCTCCGTGCTCAGGTGCTGCGGCACTCCTTGCGTGCCCCGTCCCTGTCCCTGCTCTCTCGGCAGGCCCAAGCCGGGGCCGGGGCTCCGTGGGTGACCACGCATTGCTCTGCCTACAGGACTGCTGTAAGAACGGCACGAGCTCTCTTCCAGTGCCTGGGCGGTGCCTCCCTGGTGGAAGAGATGAGGAGGAAGGGTGCTTGGGACATGCTCCTGAGCACCAAGACCTACCCCCGCGGTGTGGCCATGCTGACGAGGTAAGAGCCTGCTTAGCCACCCTTGCCTGGCCTAGAGTTTCTCCCTGGTGAAGAAAGGCAGCCCGCACGGTCCCTTCCTGCTGGGGAAGCACCAGCAGGCAAGGCAGGGCTCCCTTGTGGGGTAACAGCCAGGGCTGAGAGCGCAGCCCCAGCGAGGGTTGCCCGCCCGGCTCAGTGCCACCAAGGCCTTCTTCCCCCGGCCAGGGTGCTGCGGCGGGAAGCACCAGAGCACTGCGCCGCCATCTCTGAAGAGGCGGTCACGGCCCTTCTCCGGAGACGGACCGTGCAGGATGTTGGCGCCATGACAGTCCTGGTGGAGGTGGGCCTGCTGGCACGCGCTGCCTCTCTGAGGGCTGGCGGGGGGAAGCCGGGCTCCTGCGGGAGGCAGAGGGCAGAGGGGAGGTGGCAAGAGCCCTGTATGGACACTGCTGCCTCCCGCCTGGGCTGTGACCAGACATGGTGCCTTGCCGCGAGCCCTCCAGGAGCTCAGCTGGCTGTGCCCAGCTCTCACTCTGCTGCCCATTGCCTTTCAGCTCCTGGATTCCACCAACTTCAAGCACATCGATGGCCGGGTCCTGTCCGTCCTGCAGGCCCACCTCAAGAGCCAGAAGGTGCTGCTGCGCAGGCTGGCAGTGCAAGTCCTGGTCGTGCTCTCTGGGACACGCGAGAAGGTGTGCAGGGGCAGCTGGGCACAGTGCCGGTGTGGGCACGGGGCTGGGCTGCAGGCGCAGTGCGCGCAGCGGCTTCCTGGGGCTTGGCCAGGAATTGGGAGCAGCAGGAACGGTGCCCGCGGCCCCCGTTGCCCTGTTTGGGGGCCCGTGAGCGCTTCAGGCCAGGCCCTGGGCTGTGCCACAGGCAGAGAGATCTCTGCCCGACCAGCCCAGCACCCTCCACACACAGCCTGGGTTTGCCCGTGCAGTCCTCCCTCGATTGGCTCACACAACCCAATGGTGTGTTTCACGTAGGCAGCGACACTTCAAGGCCTGCTGGCTGAGGTGACACAGCGACTGGAGGATGGTGACAGCTACGTCAGGACTGGGGCCCTGACTGTCCTCAGCAGAACGCTGCGGCTGGCGGACAGGCAGACGGCCGCCCCCATTGCTCTCCAGCTCCTCAAGACAATCCTGCCACTCTTTGAAAACGTAAGATGTCAGGAGAGCGCAGGCTTGGTCAGCATGCGGGGAGGGGGGCACGCGTGCCTGGCCCGCAGTGGCGTGTCCGTCTGCGTGCATGTGCTCTTCCCCTCAATGCAGAGGGAGAGCCACAAGCCTTCGTCTCCTCCCCATGGGCTTGGAGGAGCCGGGACTGAGGTCCTCCCCTCTCCCTTCTCTCCTCCTAGGAGTCCAGCTACGTGCGAGAGCGCTCCATCCTCCTCTGCAGAGATGTGATGGAGGTTGCAGTTGGCACCCACAGAAGGCAGATGAGGAAGGACGTGCGGAGGAGCCTGATGCCGCTGTTCTTCCACCTACACGATTACGAGCCCAGTGTGGCTCAGGTGGGGATTTCAAAGCCCTTTGAATGTGTGGCAAGTGGAGCCCTGAGGAGGGGTCAGAGCCCCCCCCTGCCTGCAGCCGCAGAGCTGGCAGCAGCTGAGAAGGCGGGCAGGGACATTTCCTACCCGTGCCCTGCTCCATGCAGCAGAGCAGAGCACCATGGTGCGGCCACAAGCATCTAAGCACTGGAGCCCCCATGGGCTTTCCAGTGGTGCCTGCAGATGTCGGAGGCCAGGGCTTGGAGCCCCGAGCCTTGCCATCCCCCTCCCTGCCCAGGGATACGCAGGTCCTGTCCCCCGGGCAGCGGTGCCACCTCCCAGTCTCTGCTGCTCTGCAGGCCTCTTCACAAACCCTCCTTAGAGCTGCCAAGTTCCTGAAGCGGCGACAGCTCAGGAAGCTCCTCAAGACCAAGGAGCATTGGAAGATCGGCGAGTGCCTGGTAAGGGTGGCCTTGATGCCCCACAGCCCCACTGGAGAAGCCTGTCTCCCCCAGTGCCCAACTGCCCTGCCCACTGCGGCAGGGGAAGGCAGGGAAGGGCAGCCCTGGGCGCAGGGGGAGGCTCTGGGCCAACCCTGTGCCCTCGTGCTCTCTCCAGCTGGCGGAGGGCAGCAGCAGGGTGGAGAAGTACCTGCAGTGGAGCCTGCCCTACCTGCGGAGCCCACAGCAGCCCTTGCGCGAGGCGGCCGTCAGGTTCATTGGTGAGCCACAACCCCGCCGGGCGTCCCTCCCTTCGCCCTCAGGGAAGCAGCCTGGGCTGAGGCGGGCCCAAGGGGAGGAGGGCGCGTGGCCAGGCCCCTGGGGCCGGTGGGGGCAGCCGGGCTGCTGTGGCCGTCAGGCCAGCAGGGTCTGTGACAGGCTGTGTGCTCCTAGGGCTCGCCGGGCGGAAGCTGAGGGATCGGCACCAGGAGAACCTCCAGCTGGTCTGCAACGGTGAGCGTGGGGTGTCTGCGGGCTGTCTGCCAGGGCTGGTGGGGTGGAGGAGAGACTCCGGTGGGGAGCTGCGGTGCTGCCCTGGCCGGGGAGGGCTCTGCTCCCTGGCCGGGCGAGGGGTGGTGTGGGCAGAGCACAGAGACTTTTCAGGGGCATGTGGGCCATTGGTGTTCAGCACGTTGCGGCTGATGCTGGCGCCTCCGGCTCTCTCCAGGCTGTGGGAAGAGCTGGGAGGCCTGAGGGGCTCCTGAGCTCTCTGCACACCTGGGCTCTGACCTGGGCTCTCTTCCTTTCCACCCCAGCCCTTGAAGATTCAGCGAATGACAGCAGCCTTTGCGTCTCTTCCTTGGCGGCTCAAGGCCTGTTGAACGTGAAGGCTGTGGTTGAAGAGCCTCCCTCTATCTTCCGCCAGCTCTCGAGGGCATGTAAGAAGAGGATCCTGCCCTAGGAGAAGGCTGGCTGTGCTCACCAGCCTGTGTCTCCCACGCGTTAATAAAAAGACGGTGGAACTTCACGTGCTCTTTAAGCTCCTCTTCCCCGTCCTGCACTGCCCTGCTGCCCGCCACACACCCGTGGGCTGGACCTACTCTGCTGGGCTGCCCCACACCTTGCTGAGCCCCACCAGCCCCTGGCAGCTGAGGGGCTGCTTCAGGCTTTCGGTGGGTCTTCTGGAATCTCGGCTAAGGCATGTGGAAAATCAGGAGGTGATTGGTGACAGCCAACACGGCTTCCCCAAGGGCAAGTGGTGCCTGACAAATTGGGTGGCCTTTTATGATATTGCCATGGCCTTGGTAGGCAAGGGCAGAGCAACAGACATCATCTAAGGAGGGGTCAGAGCCCCCCCCTGCCTGCAGGCGCAGACCTGGCAGCAGCTGAGAAGGCAGGCAGGGACATTTCCTACCCATGCCCTGCTCCATGCAGCAGAGCAGAGCACCAGTGCGTGGCCACAAGCACCTAAGCTGGCGTTCCTCAGGGGTCGGTACTGGGACCAGCTCTCTTTAACATCTTTGCTGGAGACATGGACAGTGAGATGGAGTGCACCCTCAGCAAGTTTGCCGACGACTCCGAGCTGTGTGGCATGGTCGATGTGTTGGAGCAAAGGGATGCCATCCAGAGGGACCTGGACAGGCTTGAGAGGTGGGCTTGTGCAAAGCTACGTTTGACACTGTCCCGCACGACATTCTGGTGTCTATGATGGATGGACCACTGGGTGGAGAAGGAACTGGCTGGATGGCCCCACTCAAAGGCTTACTGTCAACGGCTCAGCGTCTGAGTGGAAGGCAGCGACAAATGGCGTTCCTCAGGGGTCGGTACTGGGACCAGCTCTCTTTAACATCTTTGCTGGAGACATGGACAGTGAGATGGAGTGCACCCTCAGCAAGTTTGCCGACGACTCCGAGCTGTGTGGCATGGTCGATGTGTTGGAGCAAAGGGATGCCATCCAGAGGGACCTGGACAGGCTTGAGAGGTGGGCTTGTGCAAAGCTAACGAAGTTCAACCAAGCCAAGTGCAGGGTCCTGCACCTGGGACGTGTCAATCCCAGGCACCAATAGAGATGGGTGGAGAATGACTGGAGAGCAGCCCTGAGGAGAAGGACTTGGGAGTGCTCGTGGACAAGAAGCTCAACATGAGCCAGCAGTGTGCCACTGGCAG
This sequence comes from Calidris pugnax, assembly GCF_001431845.1. NCBI lineage: Eukaryota > Metazoa > Chordata > Aves > Charadriiformes > Scolopacidae > Calidris > Calidris pugnax. Next base: position 1,378,629 of record NW_015090963.1, on the reverse strand, counting down.
CCCAGAAAGCCAACCGCATCCTGAGCTGCATCAAAAGAATTGTGGCCAGCAGGTCGTGGGAGGTGATTCTGCCCCTCTGCTCTGCTGTCACAAAATCCTACCTGGAGCACTGTGTCCAGCTTTGGAGTCCTCAACACAAGAAGGACATGGACCTGTTGGAATGGGTCCAGCAGAGGGCCACAAAGATGATCAGAGGGATGGAGCACCTCTCCTGTGAAGACAAGCTGAGAAAGCTGGGGTTTTTCAGCCTGGAGAAGAGAAAGAAGGCTCCTGGGAGACCTTGTAGTAGCCTTCCAGCATCTGAAGGGAGCCTACAGGAGAGCCAGAGAGGGACTATTTGGCAGGAATAGTGCAGTGGCAGGACAAGGGGTAACGATTTTAAATTGAAGGGAGGAGATTTAAATCAGGCACCAGAAAGAAATTCTTTCCTATGAGGGTGGTGAGGCACTGGAACAAGTTGCCCAGAGAAGCTGTGGATGCCCCATCCCTGGAAGTATTCAAGGCCAGGCTGGAAGGGGCTTTGAGCAACCTGGTCTAGTGGGAGGTGTCCTTGCCCATCACAGGGGGTTTGGAACTCGATGGTCTTTAAAGTCCCTTTCAACCTAGGAGAAAGTTCTTTACTGTGAGGGTGGTGGAGCACTGGAACAGGTTGCCCAGGGAGGTGGTTGAGGCCCCATCCCTGGAGATATTCAAGGTGAGGCTCAACGAGGTCCTGGGCAACCTGATCTAGTTGGGGGTGTCCCTGCTGACTGTGTGGAGGTTGGACTAGATGACCTTTGGAGGTCCCTTCCAGCCTGGACAATTCTATGATTCTATGATTCTAACCCAAACCATTCTATGGTTCTATAATATCTAATCTAAACATACCATGTTCCCGTTAGAAGCCATTACCCGTCATCCCATCACTACATGCCCTTGTAAAAAGTCTCTTCCCAGCTTTCCTGTAGCCAGTTTAGGTACTAGAAGGGGCTATAAGGTCTCCCTGGACCCTTCACTTCTCAAGGCTGAAAAACCTCAACTCTTTCAGCCTGTCCTCACAGGGGAGGTGCTCCAGTCCTCTGATCATCTTCCTGGTCCTCCGATGGACTCACTCCAACAGGTCCATGTCCTTATGCTGGGGACTCCAGAGCTGGATGCCATACTCCGGTGGGTCTTACCAGAGCAAAGCAGAGGGGGATAATTACATCTGATGGACACATCTGGAAGGGAACACACAGCTGGGCAGGCTGACATGGGATTCTTTGAGAGGGATGTGGTCACTTGCCAGGTTGCTGAAGCATTGTGTGTGAGTGGAAAGGACTGGGACCACACATGGACAGCAGTGCAGGGCAATGGGGACATGGGCCTCATCCTCTCCTGCTGCCCAGCCAGGCTCAGAGGTGTCCTTACCTGGGGAAAGCGTGGGCTGTACTTGCTTGGGGTTTTTTTTGGTATTTTGCCTCTTTTTTTTTTTTTTTTTTTTTTGCTTTTCTCCCTCCTGGGGAAAACGTGGGCTGTTCTTGTTTGGGGTTTTTTTTGGTTTTTTTCTTTTTTTTTTTTTTTTTTTTTGCTGCTTTTCTCACTTCTGTTTTACTCCTGCAGGGTAAGAGAACTTACTGGATTTACAGTACTCTGCCTGTGTCTTTGCAGGAGTCATTCCTGCCTTTTACATGCCACCCGTCCTGGAAGGGCTGTGGGTTGTCACCACAAGAAGCCTGGCTGATGCACAGCAACAGCCACCCATATCACCCCACGTAGCAAAAGCCATAAGCAAATGCTTTGGGAAGAGCAGGAGCAGGACAAGCAGGTGAGATTACTGTGTCTTACGTTCTCCCTCAGTACTCTTCCAGCTCCAAAGTGTGACCAGCTCCAAGGGCTTCCTGAGCCTGGTGTGTTTGTACAGTTAAGTAACCCCCAGCTCATCTCTCTGCTTGTCCAGTGTTTCTCAGACCCCTGCAAAGTCCTCACATCCCCATGTACTGAGGAGCTGTTTCTCAGGTCTGCTGCCTGTTGCAGGAAGAAGCACTCTGTGGTCTCCCTTGAGCTGGTCCTAGCAGTTTTCTCTTATGGCCTCTAATGCTTTTAGCACTGCTTCATCCTAACCTATAAATAACCGTAACACTGCAGAATGTGCTTCTAGTTCCAAACAGAAGATCCCAGGAGAAACAAATCATTTCTGATACTGAAACTCCACAGCAAAGTGTCATACAATGTGAGTGCTATTGCATTGATATTTAGAATAACTCAAAAATCTACACAGAGGACGAGGCTCCTAACTGGGTGTTTCAAAGACTCAACCAACATTCCCAGAATTCAGATCTAGGCAGGAAAGATTTGGTTTTTGCCCCGTCCAGCTCAGTGTGTTGTACTGATGTTATGTTTCCTGCACAGAAGTGTGTGAGTCAAGGAAATGTGTCAAAAATACACATAAAGCGTCTCTGAGGCAGCAAGAGGCATCGCTTGGAAGGACAAACCATGACATTCCTGCAAACAAACAAGCAGACTGTGTGCTGAAGGTGTTACCAGAGGCTGTCTCATGCGACTGGGAACACTTAGCAGTGTGAATGCAGACAGGGAGCTGCACTGAGCCAGGTGAGAAAGGAATTGCCTGTCCTTGCCCCTGAACCAGCTTCTCTGCTGCCGAAATGCTGCTGAACTTGTCAAAAGCTCTGGTTTGCTTCTTTACCTGTTATTCAAGTGCAGCCATAACAGACTGTGAGGGCTCCAGTGCACCAACCACTGCATTTCGGCTGCCTGTGATCAAAGCCTGCCCCACCTGTGAGCTGGGAACAACACTGGCTTTTCAGTTAACTTCAGGAAACGTTAGTGTTTTGCTCTAAAAAGTCCTTTATTACTTATCTCCCGCGTGCTGTAGGGTAGGACACCAGTTCCCCAGTTTTTTCAGGTCTCCACTGCTCCTCTGCATTCAGACCCTCAGAGCTTTTCAACAGCAAAAGATCTGCTGAGGCATCCCTGAGCCGTTCTGATGCCCTTCCTTTCCCAACTTTCTTTGCAGTCTCATTCAAATGAAAACCCTCAAACTGTGCGTGAGCTGAAGTCTGCCATAACCCCACAATCCTACCACAACCACCCTTTTCCCTTTGCCGGGCCCCTTTGCTCTGTCTGACCTAATTTAAAAATTAACACCTTTGAGGCCATGATTGTCACCTCACGTGTCACACAGCACCTGGTACAGCAAGTCCCTGTCTTGCCCACAGCTGGTACATGCTACCATGATATGGAAATTATCTCATCAAGGGCAGTTGATGTCATACGCAATTTAAAATCATAGTAAGGTGTTATTAGCGAGCGTGGCAACCAAGCAAGCACCTTGTAGCCAGGATGAGATATCTTACTACCAGCAGTAACCGTGGAGGCTGGGATTATCCTAGAAGTTATAAATCCCCTGCAGTTCTGAGGTCTAATTAGATGCAAGTGTTCTACCAGTCTTTATCTGATCAGAAGAGATCATCATTTGTATTCCCAAATGCAGTGGGCAGTGGTTACTTGTGTGTCTGTTCACCCTTCCTCTCCTTTCCACTTCAGATAAATAGGCTGGGAGAAGGACCATGCCTCTACCAAGAAACTTTTGCAAGGTAGAATTACCCTCTTCTAAATTACGCTTGCTCCTTGAAATCAACTTCCTTATGTCTTCCCAGATGAATGACGCTCCCTGAATGCATCACTCTCTGTTATTTTTTCTAGTTCTTCCTCTGGACATCGTCATCATAAATACCAGAACAATTTAGGGATAAAAACCACTGTCATAGGAGGACAAAAACCCCACCACTTCCTGTGATGTCCTCAGCCTCTTAAACATGAACCATCTTTCTGGGTCCGTTTCTATAAATCTGCAAAAGGGAATGCTGGGTCCACAAACACTTAACTACAAGCAAAGCCCCAAATCCTGTTGTCGCAGACTGGATCTCAGTTCTGTAGCTGATGGCACGTTTTGGTAGCACAGGCAGTACCTTCCACCAGCAGTGTGATTTTTTTTTTAATGGAGAATTTTACTGAATTAAAGAGGAAAAATACAGTGCAGCGAGCACCCTCCGGCACCCTCCACACACACTGAAACTATATGCCTTTCTGAACAAAGACTGGGGTGCTCTGCAAACACAGAAAGGGGGTTTTACTGCCATCTCCAAAGCCATACCCAGTTTTTAACTCCCTGCAGAGCAAGAGTTAATTTTCTCTGGCGACTCAGACCCCAGCCATTGCTCTCAGCTCACCTGCTGTTGGGTAGGAAAGTAATAAAGGGGTGATCCTCTGCTCACTGCAGCTTGCCAGCTGTTTTATACCTGCCTGTTTGCTATAGTTTCCCTGTTCAGAGAGCAGTACTGTAGCTATATTTGCAGTCTAAGTAAACTGTACTTTCTTCTTCTCTTTTTGTTCTTCTGCCTCTTCTGAGTTTTGTGTTTCTGCCGCTGGAGAATGGCTCAAGCTGAAACTTGGCATGTAGCAAACCCACATGGGTTTTATTTTAAATCAAAGGCTTTAGATCTGTTAAACCATTTTTCTGTTATGCAACTGACAAAAAAAATCATCTCAGACGTGGTTTTCAGGGCTAAGCTCTAAAGATAAGGGAAAAAAAAGCTTTTCATTTACCCTATGACATTTGGCAGGAATTGAGTACTGAATAAAGACTAAGCAGTTGATTCATATTCTGGTACTGGGAAGCAACCCTCAGATTTGACTGTAAAGGTAACAGGTTGCTGAACTGGATTTCACTGGTATTTCTGCTCTATCTGCTTACTAATGAAATCTAACATTTGCAGAACAGCCAGAGGATCACAGGATTGTTTTCACAACACTGCGTGGTGTCTTCCCTGTGTGCCGGAACCATCTCAATAGCATCTTGAAATGCAGCTTTCCCTGGAGTGGATCAGAGCCAAGAACCAGTGCAGCAGCTGAAGAACACCGTGTACGTGCACTGAAACTTGGAGGGAAGCAGCCTGCAATCCTCTTGGTCACATGTAAATGATAACGGTGGTTTTAACACTCCAAAATGCTCCAACAGGATGATACCCGTGAAATATTAAATTTCTGGGAATGGGTAGGACTTCTGCACTGGCAGGGCAGTGAGAGGCTGCATCCCACAATGAACAACCAGCCAAACTTCAGGCTCCAGCTCAGGGCATCTTCTTTCCAGTGTCCCCACCTTGGCTTTTCCAAAAGATTTGTGACATCTGGAAGTGACAGTGGTGTAGCAACTTAAGGCACTAGCCAGTGGCTTCATTTTAATTCCCTTTTGAATCAGAGACTCTCCAACTGCCCTGTTCAACCTGCCACCACGCCACTGAAGTCCCTCTTCTGAGTTTTTCCTTTTGGCATGCTCAGAAGCTCTCTGCAGCCCTTTAGCTTTACTCCCTCCATAGCATGAGCACTTGGGTAGGGTTTAGTCTCCGTGCCTTAATTTTCAATCCACAAAATGGAGGTTGTGATAATTCTGTTAGAAAGGAGGATTGAAGACAGGGGGTATCCTGATTATAAATACATTAGTGATTATGAGATGCTTGGACCCTGTCACCACATAACCAGTTAAGACAGATAACACAAAGAGATCTGCCAGCTTTTAGATTGCAAATCCGTGTTCAAAAGGCTGGAGAGGCAAGAAGCATCCTTTCATCTCAGGTTAATAAAACCTCTGCATAAGAGGGCAGCTTCCATGGGAACTGACCTTTCAATTACAGCTGCTATGCAGAAAAGTCTTTCAACTGTTCATGCTGGAGTCCATAGACCTGAACCCATTTCTCATGCAATTTTCCCAAGCATCTCAAACACAGCATTTCTTGCTCATATTGGGGCACTTTGTCCCTTAGCACCACACTAGGATCGCACTGCAGGTTACACCCAAGGCAACACACATACAATGCGGGGTCTCTGTCTGAGCTGTGTGAAGTGTGGACCCTGACAGGGTAATCCCAGTGTTTCTCCCAGATTTCATCCTGTGTGCTAGGACTGGTGCTGTCTGCTAGTGACCCCCTCACTCGGCCAGCATGGACACTGGCACAGTTGCTGCTCCCCCAAAAGCAGGTGCTGTAACATATCCACAAACTGAAGGATGTTCAGGTGCCCTGAGACCCTCATCCTTAAGCTGAAGTGATCTTTCTGGTCAGCAGAAATGCTGCCCTTCGAGCAATATTTATTCTTGGCTACGTTTTCTCTTCAGTGTCTCCCCTAAACATATATGGCTGGCAGTCAGGACCTAGGGACATGAGGACATGGGACTGAACAGACCTCTGGGGTGAGAAGCCTTGTCCCTGCAGTGGCACTGCCCCTTTTCCGCAGCCCTGTGCCTTTCACGAAAAGCCTGGGGTTTTTCTCTGGTACTTTAGAGGAACCCGTCAGCAGCCATCATCTCCAACATACTCATGTTTTTTGTCCTTCTGCCAGTTTCACGTTTGGTTAAAATAGTGTTTCTTTCTTTCAAATACGTACCCATGAGACAGCAACCCCTTCCCCTCTCTAAATTTTGCTTTGCCAGCCTTAAAAAAGGCATCTTTTCTGAGTGGTCCAGAGATCAGTGGCTCTGACTGACTGATTTCTGCTTTGTATCTCTTTCTGTTTGAGTTAACAGTTCTCAGGTGTGGATGTCACATATTGTGCACAGCAGGTCACACCGGGATCAAGGCAGTATTTCCTGACGTTGGTGCCTCAGATCAGCTACATGGATCCGTGTGGTTCTGCCAGATAACCACTGCCTGATTTAATAGGAACAGGTGGCACTCATTCTGCTATTCCACTCTCTGCTTTGGTCGGATTCGTATTTACATTGAGCCGTAGCTTCCCTGTTACAAAGGAAGGGAATAGCTATTTTATTTTAAAGAAATCAGATATTTTGCCTTTCCAAGAGGAGTCGCTTTTAACTTGGCAAGGTGCAAAACCCCTCACCCCAGCCAGGCTTGTTTCCTGCCTTACAGCTGTGTCTTCAGATTTTGTTCCGTTCACGTTAACACACATTTGGGGAGTGCAGAAGGTTATTCTTCAATAGAGGAGCCTAGGGGGATAGCTTTTCTCTTGCTTTTGTAGTTTTTATTCATTGAAGAGGAACATTTGTCAGAGATAAAAGAGGAGCTATTTGTCAAAGTTAAAGGAAAAGTTGTTGGCGAATAGAGTTGAAGTGATGGGCTCTGAGGAAGAAGGATGATCAGACCATAAAGGACTCTTCTGTCTGCTTGACCTGCTTCACCACTCCAAGACCACAATCAAAAGTCACAGTCAGTCAACTTCTAGCCAAGAGCATCACAGGCGTGAGGGAAACCCCTTAAGGATACCCGATCCCTCTCGTTTTTCTGTGGAGCAGCTGGCCAGAGTTTCTCCCCTCCGGTGTGATTTTGTATCATAGCGTATCTGTTATCCGAGAGGAGCAGGGAGAGAAAGGCAGCCTCTATATTAGAATAAAATATGCCTTGGTAGGACCCATGAAGAATATGGGAGGGCATTTAACCGTACTTACGAGCAACACATTTTTTGTCAGAGGATTTTTATACTGCTCTTGTAAATTACTTTCTAGGGCAACAAAATACATTGCAGGGGAAGGCCAGGCTCCTACAGCCTACCAGTGTAGCCACCAGCCCTCTAGCAGTGGCCAGGTGACTGACATTTCCTATGCAAACAGGCTGTTTAACCCTCCAGCTAAGTTGTTCCACAGGCACTGGAGCCCAGGCAGCGTGCGTGTGTACCCTGCCTTCCCGGTACGTGAAGAACAGGGGGAAAGCAGGCAGGCAGGCTGGTCCTCCCCCGGGCACACACACGCCAAGCTTCCAGAGCAGAATAAAAGCCCTGTTGTGAACGTTTTCTGCCAGCAGCCTCCTCAGAGGGGTCGGCAGAAAGCAAGCACTTCCCAACTCCGTCCTTCCTGGTGCACCCAGGAGCATCTCCAGTTCAGATTTTGACTCCCCTTTTTGTCCCCCCCCCTTTTTTTTTTTTTTCACAAAGGATTTAGAAAAATCATTTTCCAAATAATTTTAAAGGCAAAGATGAGAGAAGCTTATCCATTTTAATAAATGCCCATGCAATGTCTGCTGATGATTATTGCAGTTAAGGACAAGCAATAACTAATAATTAGGGAGCATCTCACTGTCCAGAGTGTATTTTTTCCCCTTCCTCCCTCAAATCTCCTTTTTTAAACAACAAAAATAAGAGTTTAGGACTCTGCAGATTTTATTTGACTTGTGTCCACAATACAGCCTGCCTGGCAGCTGCAGGGCAGATTTTCCTTAATAACAGAGCAAGCTGCAGGTAAAGGTAAGTCGCAGAAGATGTAGCATTACAGTCTGAAAGCTGTTGTTTTTATAGACCATAACTCCTTATTACTGATATAAGTGTGTTGCTGAGCTTCACCTTGTATCCCTGGTAGTAGGTCTCAGAGGGTGGGTTTTGAAACAATAACAAATCTTGCAGTCTTCCCCAGGAATGCCTTGAATAACATCTGTTTGAACAGGATGAGTATCATTTAGGGACTACTTCTCTATGCCGTTTGCTGCATCTTTGAGTGAAATAAATTGATACAAGCAAATACAAAAGCAATATTAAAAACTGTAGCTACTAATCTCAGATTTCCTCTATTTCTTAGGCTGGGTATTATCGTTTTATGTTGTAACCAGAACAGACACCATTCATGAACTCTTTGAGCCTCTCTCAAGAGTTGATGATAAAAAGAAATAAAATAATTTTTTAAAAGGAGGAAAATACTGTTCTTCCAACTTTATTTTCTATCATAAAACAACAAAAAAGGGCAATACGCCTTTGCTCTATACTAATGGAAGTCCAACCCACCCGGTTGCATAAAACTGCTTAGGAAAATCAGCAAAGGTTGGAGAGAAATAACCTGGCACAGGTATGGTTGTTTAAACATTGAGGCTGTGATAAGGGGTCTGCAAGGATCCTGCTGCAGTTGAAGTTTGCCTTGGCAGCAAGCTGCCAAAGGCAAGAGCAGTGAAAAGTCCCCAGTTAGTAAATTGCAACTGCCAGGGGATTTCTTCTGTGGGTCACTGAGGCAGCCCTGAACCTCACTGTGATACAGCAGCCATCCCTCACCTTTCCCAAACCCACCAAAGGGGCCACCAGCACCTCCAGCCCTCAGCTCCCCCATGAGCAGTACCCAAATTACCACAAGGCTGTTGTTTTCCTCTGTGCTTCTTTTCTTTCTCGTCTCTTCCCAGCTGCCTGACAAGGGTTTAGCTGAAGCATCTCTCAGAGCCCACGACCAGAGCCTGGGTGCTGGCAATGCCTTTAACTTGTGCCTGATGCTGGCACAAGTTTGCCAGGTCTCATCTTAAGCAAGGAACTGTTGTTTCTCACTGAAGAAAGGGACACAAAATCAAAACAATCCTGGATAAAAGGCAGTGATGGAGTAGCACCACTGAGATCAGGTCAGGTGGTGTCAGAGGGGGTGAACAGCAGCTCAGGTCTAGCCTCCCATCACCTATGGGAAATTAACCTTCTCGGTCTGCTGAGATGCCATTCCCTGTCCCCATTTGTGTAGTTTCTTACACGTGAGCACTGAAACCTCACAGCCTGTAGTGACATCCATCAGTACGAGATGATAGGATCATGAGAGGAATGGTCAGCAGAAGGTTAAGTTGGAGCCCACCCATGTAGACCAAAACCTGATGCTGCCAATTAATAGTTGGGGTGCCTAAGATCTGCCAGGAAGAAGAGGTGGGTGACTAATTTCTAGAAATAAGAAGCTATGATGAAGCAACCCACCTGAAATGACATCTGATTATTCCTGAGCATTTTTGGGGGGTACCAGACATGCTTTCTGCCCCTTTACACATTCCACTGACTGTACAAAGCCAAGATCCCTAGTGCATGCATTCACCAGAGACCCTACAACCCTTTCCTTAGGGTGCTGCTCTTAGTCCCCGCATCCTGGCCAAATTCCAGTTGGGTAATTAGATCCTGATTAGGTAACTGCTTGCATATGCCATTCCTCTTCCCAAGGGAGCCTGGGTCTAAATTATTTGATGCTTTCAGGACTTCTAGTCATTAGCAAGGATGTTTCCCTTGCCAGTGGGAAACTGAATGCTGGCAGAGCTTGGGGAGTGGCTCCACTGTAGCTGGCCTGGCCGTAGGATGGGTATTGTCTGGGTGGCTGGGATGTTGCCTACGGTAGTCAGAGGTCCTCCTGCCTACCTCCTGCCCTTTGGGGAGATGCTGACGTGAACCTGCTGGTAGAGCTGAGGTGTGAGCAGTAAGACCCTCAACTGGGGAAATGAACCCATACCATTGTTATGCTTAGTGGGTAGGAAAGAAACAGATTGGCAGAGTCGTTTACATGTGCTAGGGATCATTTTGTGGTTTGCAGACTGGAATTCTTAATGGCTCTCCTTACAAGTTTTTTGCTTCCAGATGCTGTTTGCTTTCATGTTCAGAGCTACACGCATTAACATAGGAAATTCTGCCTGGAAAAATGCTGAGTACTGGCAAACTCCCATACCTAGAAAAAATCAGCATCCAAAATGCAGGAAATTTTAGGCAGATATCATAATTTTTCCCTGTCTTTTGATCCTTACTTGCTAGTCATCTATCTCCCATGGGATATTTGTGTTCATACATACAAAACTGCTGACAACTCACAAAGATACTGGGTAAAGAGATTTTTGCTTCTATCACAAGATCTTTTATCCATCACTTGCCTCTTCCCCTACCCAGCAATTCCCCTCTAGTCTGTAGCTTTCATCCAGCCATCCATCACCTCCTGTTCCCATCTGGTGACACCGGTGCTGTCTTCTGCATTCAGAAGCTCCTTAAAGCCAAGCCTTGGCTGATGCATCCACAACGAAAAGCCTGATTCCTTGGGTTGATAACAGCCTGCAGCACCTATGGCATGCTTGACTGCAAAAAGCCAGATATTAATGCACCAGGACACCCTCCAGAGACAGCACAGATGTAGAAGGAAAGCATCCCTATCTGAACTCACCTTCCTATAAGGCAGCCAAGTTTCTCTAAAGATCTCAGATGAAACTACCAAGGAGCCCAAGTCCTGCTTTTGTGTGCACAGATCTGCCAAGACAGCATCCAATAGCAATAAAGTGCATGTTTTCCTGCAGGACCCGGAGGTTTTAGTGTGGAGGCTGGAAGTACTGAGAAGCCTTGTAGGTCAAACCTAATGCGTTTCTTCAGGGTAGCTTGTAATCTGAGGATTTACCAGAAAACTGCCCGGTTTTGGTGTTATTTAGGGAAAGTTTCTCCCTGTGGCCTCATCAGTGTAGTGCTGACAGAGCGAGTTTCTACAGACCAAAGTCTCTAACTGCAGGAGGCTGTGAAAGCAATACGAAGGCCCCTTAGGTACTAAGTTTTAATATGAATTACATCTGCGTGTGGGGATGGAGGACCTGGCATCTGTATCCTGCCTCAGCTTTCTGGAAGGAATAGCAGAGCATTTCTACTGCTTTAGGTGTGTGATGGACAATCAGCCAAACCATGAGCCCTTCCCAACAGCAGGGAAAAGTGGTTTGTGATGCACATGAGAGTCTCTGGCCAAGAGCCGAACAGCCAGCACAGCTGGGAGCCAGCAGCTCTCCCAGAAGCAAACCAAGGCAAAGAAACTTGCCCTTTGAGTTTTCCAGAACTCATCCTCGGGCCTTCCTCCAAGGCCATCTGCACTGAATGCTCTCAGTCTTGTCTTTTCTACATTTTTGTGTGCTCATCCAGCCACCCAGGCAGCTTTAGCTGTTTCGTGGAGCTGGGATGTGCCAGTGCCTTGGCCATGAAGCAAAAGCAAGAGGGGTTGCTTTCTCCTGACAGTGGGTTCCTGCAAGCCTGTACAACTGCTCCGCTTCCCTGCAAAGCTCCAGAGGACACTTTCTAGCCCCTTCTTGGTCCTGCTGCTGTCCTGTTGCAGTGTTAGAGGGTGAGAAGATGCTTTACCCTCCCTGATTGCCACCACTGGATCATTGATCCCATTTTCCTCCTGGAGACCCATTTTCCTTCAGATTCCGTGTCCTGTGTCCTTGCTGATCATTATCTCAGAGTCTCCTCTAGAGTAGGCAGTTCCCTGGGCTTTTTGTGAGATTCCTTCTGGGTCAGGATTTAGCTGTGCAAATGCAGGTGTCTACAAAATGGGTCTCTGAGCTATTCCCGCTGTGTCCCTTTTTATAATCCATAAAAACACGTCTCAGAAACAGTTCTCTTCACCCTCAAATACATATTCAAACTAGATTAGATGACCTGCCTGTTTTTCCCCACTATTTTTCTCCAGTTCCTATAAAGGGAACTTGGGAGTCTTAGCTTAGAAGGAGAAAAATGTCAGATCAGACGAAATCTTATGCTTAATCTCTGAATATGGGCACCAGTCCTTACAGCTCCATGCTGGGGCCTCACAGATCTGCCCCTCTGTCCCAAACCCTGCTTCCTTCATCCAAAATGAGCCTCAATCTGCCACAATTTTCTCCTCACAGATGCATACCATGGCCTCAAATTCAACTTGGCTAGAACAAAGCCCTTCGTATACATCAAGTCCTTCTATCGTGGGGTACAAAATCATTATCCTGCCAGTTTTACAGGCTATAACCCTTATCTTGTCTTCAAACCAAGTCCCTCTCCATACCAAGGTCCTCCAGAGCCTTTCAGCAGAAGACCTCTGATCTTTCCCCCCTCCCTCACAGGAAGGATCCTCCAGAGCCTTTCAGCAGAAGACCTCTGGTCTTTCCCCCCTCCCTCACAGGAAAGAGTCTCATAGAATCATAGAATGGTCAGATTTGAAGGGACCCTAAAGATCAGCAAGTTCCAATCCCCCTGCCATGGGCAGGGACCATCTCCCATGAGATTAAGTTGCTCAAAGCCCCATCCAGCCTGGCCTTGAACACCTCCAGGGACGGGGCATCCAGAACATCTCTGGGCAAAGCTCTCAGCAAAACCTCAATTTCCCTGGCATACGTGGCCTTGAACACCTCCAGGGACGGGGCACCCCGAACATCTCTGGGCAAAGCTCTCTCTGCAAAACCCCAATTTCCCTGGACCCATCTGGCTGACACAGTCCCAAAGAGAAACCACATTAACCCACTGCACTTGTCATCCAGCTCTCTCAGCTTTCCACTGTCCACTTCTCTTCATCTCTAAGGTCTTCTGCATCCCTCCACGCTCGTCTTGCAATGCTCCCAGCATGTGAGCTGACTGACTGGCTCAGCGAGAGGGCTCAGATCCATGTGGCGCTGGCTTTGGTTTTCCCTGGTGCCCCTTGGTGTTGTCTCTACCTGCTACATTGCTCCAGACCACAACCTCTCCCAGCCAGGTTTGTCTCTTTATTGCGAGCTTGCACAACAGCCGCTGAGGTACAGCCCCTCTGGAGCCGCTTGTTGCTGCAATCACTCAGGCCACAAGGACTGAAATACACTCTTTGCCTGATTAAATCTGAATGGGGATTAGTAATGGAGGAGGAAAGGGCTGGAAGTTTAATTCATGGACATTATCCTCTTTCCTTCCCTCACCCATTTGGCAGCAGAGTGGATGCACGCGCGCTGCAGAGCAGCACTTTTATGAGATACACGCACCCCCGAGCTCCCCTGTGAGTTTATTCCAGCTGCAGCCGGCAGAGATAAAACTCCAGAGCCAGCCCTGACAGGGTGAGAAGCCAGCTTCTGGAAATAGCTTGTCCCTCTGGAGCATGTTTAGATAGCAAAGCCTGGGGACGGGTACCCCAAAAAGTAGCCGAGCGCCCCTCACCCCAGCGCCTCAGCCCCCTACACCTGGAGCGAGACAATGGCGATCTCTTCCTGACTTGTGAGCTCTTCCTTTCTCCCACCAGAGAGCTTTGCTGAAAAAAGCCATGCTGTCTGTGCCCTTTTGCCTCCGCAGCATGGATACAGTGGCCAAAGGACTCACTTAATGGCATAAGCCGCATCAGCAAGTGGCATTTATCAGCACTATGTCACATTTAGGATGTATTTTTTCCCCCTCTGAACTAAAATCAGCTTTGCGAGTAGGCCTTGCTTTCTTTTTTTCTTTTTTTTCTTTTTTTTTTTCTTCTTTTTTTTTTTCTTTTCTTTTTATTTTTCCGTATCTAAGGATGAAAGACACAGAGGCAGGTCCTCTGGGCTGGAAATTGCTGCGGAGAGCCTGAAAACACTTCCCATGCTTTGCTCTCACTGCCAGCATTGCTGCAGCATCCTCCATCTGAAGCCCACTGGTGAGAGGGCTTTTCTCAGCCCCTAGCCACGACACCAGAGATATGCACCGTGGCAGATGCTTCCACTGGGATGGTGTTTGGAGCTGGGGCTGGGGCCTCCTGCCTCCTCCGTGGCCATGACCTCATTTGCTTGCACACTTGCCTGCGCTGAGCCAGTGAGACTCATACAGGGAGCCCTGCGCAGGCAGCTGGCGGGGATTTTTGCATCGTTTAATTCTCAATCCTCCTGAGAGGCTGGTGAGGGATTGAGCGTGTTCGCTGAAATGAAGGGCAGAGGCACGGTGGGCAGGGCTGAGCATCGGGGAGCTGAAGGGGCCCAGTAAGAGCTGCTTGCTCCCAAACTGAGACAGAAATAATGACCAGAACGGGCATTTCTCTGGAACAGCCAGACCTGGCAGCTCCCATCCTGCCTGCAAGCAGCACCCTAGAAACCTCCTTGAGGGTCCCAGCCCAGCACAAGCAGCAGAGGTGACAGGCTGTGATTTGGGACAGGAGGGTTTGTCCTCTCCCTGCTGCCCTCAAGTGCAGAGCTGCCCCTGCTGTATTCCAGGGTACATTTCTGTATCTGAGCATGCAGAGCAGTTGTAGGCAGGTGGATGCTCAGGTGGGGTTTTTCTGGGTACCCCACGGGCGGTGCAGCAGCGTGCCGGTGCTGCCCACCCACCCCTGCCTGATAATGGAGCCCCCTGCTCCATGGACTCCTTCCTACCTGTTTTCCTCAACAGATGCAGGGGTGCTTAAGATGTACGGAGGGGAAGATCAACCTTCCAGTGAGGCATCTTTCTGCCAGAGTTTCCTACAGAAGCTGCAAGCGGTCCCTACCCCCCAAAACTGGCTTAAAGACAAAGGTGCAGTGCCTGGAAAGCGGGGTCCTGCAATGACAGGAAAGGCCAGGGGTGCCCAGCTCCCAGCCTTAGGGAGCCAAGGATCAGATTATGGTTCCAAACAAGGAGATAAATAGGTCTGGCATGAGATTTGACTATATACCCAGAGGAAAAGCTAGCTGGTGCACACCTCTACCAAGCTCTATCACACCAGCAGCATTCTCAGGTGTCCCCGTTACAGATGAGCAAACAGAAGATGGAAAAGGGTGCACAACAAGATGGAGCCAGTCCAGCAGCACAGGCACACACTCGGGGTACACAGGTAAACCCCAAACCTGAGCCAGGATCCATCAGGAAGATCAACTGAATTATCCCATGGTAGGAACTTTGCAGCTGTTCTTCTTACAAAAACGCACCTGCAAAGCACGCATGGATGGATGAGGGAAGAAACAGGAGCCTGCCATGCCTCCTTACGGCTGTCTCATGGAACATATCCATAGGGACTCTCAAGCACAAAACAGCCTCCAGCCTACAACAGGCAGAGGGAAACAACAGGACATGGGAAGAAATGAGACCTGATGACAAAGAACCGGAACTCCCACAGCACCATGACTTTGTAAAAACACCTCTCTCCATCCCTTTGACAGCCTCGTTAGGGTGAGAAGCCTGCAAAGACTTTTAATGCATCCCAACACCCCCACTTTGGGCTGGTTATCGCAGACCCCAGGGCGTCCCTGCTCCCCACAAGGACAAAGAGCCTGTTATTCCTCATTGCTGTGCTGACTCATTTTCCTCACTCCTATGTTACTCCCTCTGTCTCGGAAAGACCCTTAAAGAAGGTCCTGGTAGCCACCATGCACCCGGTGTGGCCTCACCCTGAGCCTTCTCTATCCCAGGAGCTGCTGGGCTGGAGTCCACCAGCATGTCTCCTTGTAGAGGCAAGGTGCAGCAGGGCCAGGACAGCCAAGGTGCAACCCATGGGTGCCCACGGGCAGGGCTGCCCCGTGTCTTGAGGGGGGGGTCTCACTGCCATGCTTCTGAGCAGAGATTTCTCAGTCCCCAGGGGTGCTCCTTCATCCAGAGGGTGGGTGACGTGCGTATAACCCCCGACCCTTCTCCAGGAAAACATTCACCTGGTAGGAGACAGGCTTTTGTCTGGGTCTTGCTTCAACCTGCTGGGTGGGTGTTTGCAGGGGACGCTCTCCGCCAAGGATTCCTGCTGCTGGCAGGGAACAGGCTCTGGTTCACCTGGTAGGAGACAGGCTTTTGTCTGGGCCTTGCTTCGACCTGCTGGGTGAGTGTTTGCAGGGGATGCTCTCCACCAAGGCTTCCCGCTGCTGGCAGGGGACAGGCTTTGGCTTGTGCCACCATCGCCATTTTGGCCAACTGACCCAAGGTGGTGGCCCCGCTGCCACTCCCCGTGCCCGGTGGGGCTTCCTCCTGCAGCAGGGCTTGTCCCCTCCTGTAAGGCTGACCCACGGCAGGGTGAGTGCAGCACACCCTGCTGAGAACACACACCCCAAGTCTGGGGGACAGAGCCCAGCTCCCCACAAAAGGTGCCGGACATGGCCCTGCTGAAAATAAGCTGGGCTGGGCTGCCACCTTGTGCCAACAGGCAGCATCCACTGACCAAGCCAGGCATCGGAAGGGATTTTCCTTCACCCTAAATTTTTCAGTGACGGACATGGGGATATACCCCCGGACTTCAGTTTCTAGATGGACCCCACAGAGTTCAGCACCTTCCCGGCAGCAGGGAAGGGGCTTTGCTCTCCCTCCCTGCAGTGCAGCCCCGGAGCTGTCGTCATCCCCAGCATGGGGTTCAAAGAGTCCATATCCTGGCAAAGCTCAGCCCTGCTTCTCAGCACCCGTGTCCTCCAGGAAATGCCCGGGCAGTGGAAGAGGGGGTGCAGCACCCCAGGGTGCCAGGAGTGCTTGGGGTGCAGCATCCCTGAGAGTGCTCCGAGTCAGAGGGCTGAGGGGAAGGGCTCAGCCCTGTGAGAAACAGGCTGAATTTTGCTTCAGCTAATTGATATATTATTTTTTTGTTTTCTCTGTTAGCATGTCTGTATCGATAAAGGTAGTTCAGTTATAGTGAAGTCTTATCCCTTGTGTCCGACTGATCCTTGGAGGCGCTTTGGGGCTGTCCAGGGGTTCTTGATTGTGAAGTGTTATCTAGGTGAAGGCTAACCAAAAATTGGTGGCAGACTGATAAGTGGACAATGGACAGTGAAGACTGATAAGTGGACAATGGACAGTGGAGACTGATAAGTGGACAAAAGCCACCTGGAGGGTAACTAATGAAGATATGACCACCAGAGTACTTGTAACCACTAATATTGGACAGCAGGTGATGGCAAACATATAGCGGGGTGTTTAGAATAATAATTTTGTAGAACAGATATATGTGCTTTATCTATAATAGGTTAGGCAGTCAGGAAGAATGTGAGCTCCAACTTCTCAGCCAATGAGAAGAGAGACAGTAACTCAGGTGGCCGGGATAAGGGTATAAAATATCAAAAAGCTAACGGGTTGGTGTGCCTCTACTTTGAGATGCACCTGATTCAGCGCTGTTTTGTATAATAAATTTCTATACCTTTGCTTCGGTGACTTTGTCCTCTTTAAATTCTAGGTGTGAGCCAGGATTTCTCACAGCCCCAAGGGTGGCCAGGGAGAAATATCAAAAATTTAGGTGCAGGCAGGTAGCCAGAGTGATGAGGGAGCCTTGGACCCTGGGGCTGCCTGGGGCATATCTGGGTGGCCCCGGCCTCCACCACCCTACCCAGGTAATGCCACGGGGACCTTTGCCTCCTGCTATCAGCCCTGGCTGGCACACTTGGCATGGGCGAAGGCTGCCAGCGTGGCTGGGAGGGAGGGCAGCAGCAAGGCCGAGATGTCACTGCCCAGCTCCGGGCAGCCCTGGCAAGCACCAGCCCCAGCACAGCCCACACTGGCCGCCTGTTTGGGGCCGGTGATATCTGAGTGGGCAAACAGGGCTTATCAGTTCCTCCCTTTTTTTTTCTTTTTTTTTTTTTTTTTTAAATTGTCTTTTTTGTTTCGTTTTGTTTTTTTCTTCCAAGGCAGCAACAAAGGAAATGAAACATTTCTGTAGGGAAGCTGCAGCAGGAGAAGCTGAGGCATGAGAAAATGAGGGAGGGATCTGTTCCCACAGACAGCACTGGGACACGATGCATTTCTCCTCAGGACTCACCCAGACCAGGGGCACCCTCTTTGGTAGCCCATCTGTGTCGCCATCCTGAACCCACAGCCAGTCCCCCAACTCCCCAGCTGCAGGTCAGGGCAGAGGGCCACCAAGTGAAGCCAAATTGTCTGGGGCGATGGGAGATCCCAAAGGGTGAAGTGGCAGCAGTGGGATGTTTGTGTGCCCAGCAGCGAGGGGTGATTTCCCCGTCAGTATTCCAGGTATTGCTTCCCTGGTGCTGAGCAGGCACATGCTGTCCCCAGGTGTTGTTCCAGCACTGGGTATGGGGTGGCAGCCAGGCACCACTGACAGGGACAGGCAGGGACGTGCCCAGGCTGATGTCCTGCTCAGAGCAGGATGCAACCAACATGACATCAAATCTGCTGTGGCTTTGTACTGCAAAACCTCCAGACCTGGAGAACACTTCTCTGGGTACCTACCTGGGGCTGCACATCTCCCTTGCAGAAATTCTTCCTGCCAAGCGTCCTTAGTCCACCAAGCTGCAACCTGCAGCTCTTGCCCCTTGTTACACCATCTTCCAGCAGCTCCAGGATGGACCACTTGAGTGTTGCCTACAGCCAAGACCCCTGTTTGGCTCTGGAAAGCCCCATGTGCATCTCAGAGACAAAGCAGCAGTGAAGTGCAGTGGCTAAAGCACTGAATTAATGACCTGCATCCAGCTGTGTAGCCTGGAAGGTCTTTTTGCTCCTCAGTGCCTAAGTCCTCCCATGGTGGTCACAACTCAGCCCTCTTTTGCAAGGTGCTGGAGGGTAGCTGATGGAGCTGCAAGGGCCATGTAGGGTTTAGGAGGAAGAGAGTAGCCCAGCCTGACCTTACAACTGATACCTTACTGGTATCAGATCCATCTTTCCTCCGTAGTGTTGTCACCACCCACTTTTCCCACCAGGGCTCTGAATTCCAGCAGACATTCCCAATTGGAGATGAAGGGGCAGAGGGCAGAGGGGCTCAGTCAGGGCACTGCAGTGACCAGCTGAGATGTGACTGCCAGCCCTGCTCCAAGCCAGGCAGAGAGGGATTCTTGCTGTGCCAGGAGGGAAAGCCACCCCTACCCCTGAGAAGTGGAGGGTTCCTCCAGCAGGAAACTCTCCAAGCCTGATTCATATCTCCAGTTCTACAGCTGCTTCAGTCGAACAGGTAAACCAAGCACGTTGTTGGGAACAGGTTCCAGTGGAGAAAAGTCTAGTCATGCTCCAGGCTGGCCAAGCTCCCCTGGGGACATCCCCCGGCCCTGTCATGGCACTGTGGGGCACCGGGGTGCATCACCTCCTTGAGACACTCGTGGGGAAAATGAGGCAGTGTTCGACCTTGGTGTCCTCCATTGCTAACCATGGGGAGGACAATCAGCGTGAAAACCCCGAGAGGCAACGCTGCAGCAGCCAAGGTTTCTCCCCAGCATGTGGAGGGCTGAGGCTGTGAGAAAGACTGTGAGAGGCTGTGAGAAAGAGAAAAGCCAAAGCCCTTTTGCAGCTTAAGGGATTGGAGCACCTCCCTTACCAGGAAAGGCTAAAGGAGCTGGGACTCTTTAGCCTGGAGAAGACTTGAGGGGAGACCTTATCTATGTTTATAAGTATCTAAAGGGTGACTTGAAGGATGATGGAGCCGGACTCTTTTCAGTGGTTTCCAGCGATAGGACAAGAGGCAACAGGCTCAAGCTGGAACATGGGAAGTTCCATTCAAATATGAGAAAAAACTTCTTTATGGTGAGGGTGACGGAGCCCTGGAACAGGCTGCCCAGGGAGGTCATGGAGTCCCCTTCTCTGGAGATCTTCAAGACCCCCCTGGATGCAGTCCTGAGTGATGTGCTCTGGGCGTTCCTGCTTTAGCAGGGGAGTTGGACCAGATGATCTCTAGAGGTCCCTTCCAACTCTGACAATTCCGTGATTCCATGATTGCGTGATCCTGATGAGAAGATGCCTGCGTGGCACGCCATTACAAGGGGAAGCGACACCCAACGCTCCTCTCGCACGCCTGCCCCTTGGGCTTTCTCTGTCTCCTCTGCCAGCTGGGATGAGGCCATGAGTCACTGCGGGGCACCCGGTCCAGCCCTGCCACCACTCCACACCCCATCCCAGCTTGCCCAGGGGCCCCCAAGCAACATGACAGCTGATTCCCACCACCTTCCTCCAAGGGCCTTTTAAAATTCCCTGCAATTTCTCCCTGGCAGGGCTCCAGGTCCTTCCTGTGCTCGTGTCCTTTATTGCCTCACCTATGTGGACTTGGACCAGGCGTGTGTGGCGTGGGCCACCCTGCTGGTGCGGGCAGCGGTGGGGGGGTGGCAATGCAGGGGTGGCATCACCCCTTGTGGAGACACATCTTGCTCCATCAGCTTCAGGAGATGATGCGCCTGCTTTTCGGAGGTGCTTCTGCGATTGCGAAACCCGCCCACACCAACCCCAACGAGCGTGTGCGTGGGGACGTCACCCTTCCGTGATGAAAACTATTAAGTGCAATTAAAGCCGTGGCAGGAGCCTTGCTGGTGTCAGCTCCCCAAGCCTGCCGGAGCTCGGCGCCCGGCCAGCATCTCCAGCGGGAGCAGCCAGCCCGACAAACAGGCTGAGCAGCCCCAGCCCAGGGCCAGCTGGTTGGGGCAGGGCTGGCAGCTCCGTCGTGGAGCTAACCCAGCGATGAACTCACCGGCACCCAGTCACCTCGCCAGCGCACCCTTCAAAGGGAAGCCCCGCAGGCACTGGAGCTCATCATCGCGGAAGGAACCTCGTTCCACCGCGCGCGCGCGCACGCTGCCTGGGACACCTCATCTTCCTGGGGAAACACCCTCCTCCCGGCCTTCCCAGCAGGCCAGCCTCTGGAAGGTGGCCAGCCATGGTGCAGAGCCCTGCCTCGTGCGTCTAAACCTTCCTGCTTGCTCTTTGCAGACCCTCGTGAAGTCCTTTGCAGGTCCCCGGGGGTTTGCAAGGAGTGGATGGAGCCCACTCCCATCAAGCCCTGGGTGGGCTGTCCCTCTGCAAGGCAGCCATACAGCTCCTGCAGTAACTTTCCCCCCATCCTCTCCAAGCCTCCGGATGCTCTCTGGACCATTGCCATCTTCTGCCTGCGTTACTGTTCCCCACCAAATGGGCACGGTTGATGAGGTCCTGCCCCGCGCCTGAGAGGAGTGGGAGCACCCTCACCCCACCCAGACTGTTAAAAGGAGCTTTTACGTCCTGTTCCTTAATCCTGTTTCTGGAACGAGACCTTGTTTTAAAAACCAGGGGAGGTTGCTAAGGGACAGTGTGCTCAGCAGGGACATCGCTCGCAAACCCTCAGCACTCAAAAGCAGGAGGTAAATAACTTGGGATATTATTAATCCTTCGTTGCCCTCACAATAAACAGAAATGTATTATTCTTGTCAAGGACAAAGGAGCCCACATTTCCCCGCAGCCGAGGAGCTGAACCAGCAAATCTTTTGGACTGAGCTCCACGGTGGGTTCAGCTGTGACTGAAGTTGTTCCAGTTGAGTTCCCGTTCAGGCCAATGATGGTTCATTAACCATTTGTTAACCCTGATTGCATTTCGGCCAGTTTAAGCTGGAGAATGCAGCCCGTACAAGCAGCCATGAGGTGGGGACCGAGCCATTTTCAGCCCATTTCTGGTTTCCACAGCCTCTGCTCCTATCTCCGGTTGGACACCAGAGCTTCTTGCCAGCTTGGCAGAGCTGGCACCCAAGGCCAAAGGGCAGAAAAGCTGAATATTGCCCTGGGAGTGTGTCGGAAACCCACACCGTGAGAGAAGAGCAAGGGTGCAGGGAAACAGAGCCTCCTGGGCTCTTCCTCCCTGAAACCAGCACCTGCAGATGTGGGGCTCGAGGCAGCAGCTTCTAAACCACCAGGAGCACCAGGGCATCACGTATTGCCCTCATCACCCTCAGAAATTAATATGGGCCATATACTAAATACACTTTAATGGCCCAGAAACTGATTCTGGGACCATCTAGGGGTTAATTAGCAAAAAATCTCCTATGAAAACAGGCTGACACCCCAGGAGGAGACGAGGTCCTGTGTCTGCAGTGACTCCATGGCCACGTAGCAGCACGTATGAGCCACACTGCAGAAAACCATGTGAAGGGGAGAAGGACTGTCCTTCTCCCCCCTGTACATGGCTATTCCTGGAGAGCACCCAGCACGGTGTTGTCCATGATGAAACCTCCAAAAACAGCATCCCCGGGCCGGCAGCAAGGCCAGGGGGGTGTTGGGGCTGGCAGCCAGAGCTGCACGCTCTGAAGACGAGATCTTGGTTATATTTATCACTTGACAGTACCGGTCCCCGCTATTTTTAGAGCCGCGTTGCAGCTGCAGAGAGGTGAGACGGGTGGGGGGCTGTTTTTCATAGAGTCATAGAATAGTTTGGGTTGGAAGGGACCTTAAAGATCACGGGGTTCCAACCCCCCTGCCATGGGCAAGGACATGTCCCACGAGACCAGGTTTCTCAAAGCCCCATCCAGCCTGGTCTTGAACACCTCCAGGCATGGGGCATCCACAGCTCCTCTGGGCAACCTGTTCCAGTGTCTCTCCACCCTCAGAGTACAGAATTTCTTCCTAATATCTAATGTAAATCTCCCCTCTTTCAGTTTAAAACCATTACCTCTCATCCTATCACTACACTCCCCATCTCTTCTGTAGGCCCCCTTTAGGTACTGGAAGATCTCCCTGGAGCCTTCTCTTCTCCAGGCTGAACAACCCCAACTCTCTCAGCCTGTCCTCATAGGAGAGGTGCTCCAACCCTTTGATCATCTTCTTGGCCTGCTCCAACAGGTCCGTATCCTTCTTACGGTGTGGGGCCCAGAGTTGGACGTGGTACTCCAGGTTGGGGTCTCCCCAGAGTGGAGTAGGGGGTGAGAATCCCCTCCCTTGACCTGCTAGCCGCACTGTTTTTGATGTAGCGCAGGATGCAGTTGGCTTTCTGAGCTGTGGGCGCACATTGCTGGGTCAAGTTGAGCTAGCTCCTCATCCACCAACACCCCCAAGTCGTTCTCCTCGGGGCTGCTCTCCATCCATTCTCCGTCCAGCCTGTATTTGTGTTTGAGGTTGTACAGGACCTTGCACCTGGCCTTGTATTTAACGAGTTTCACCCAAAATTTGCTAAAGTCAAGGTGTCCCCAAACAACCGGTGGGCCGGGCTGCTGCCCCTTGGGGCGGTAGGTCCACCCCAGGTCAGAGCCCTCCCAGGATCCCATGGCTGCTCTGTGCTCAAGTGTTTCACAGCCGCCCCTTCCCAGGGGTTCACTGCCTCCCAGCCCCCCCACCACGCGCCCACCCATGGCTACGACAGTGCCATTTCCCAACATGGCTGTGCGGGGAGCGGGCTGGGCCCACGGGGCACCCTGGGCAGGGGACACCCTGGGGGGGCTGTGTCCGTGGGTCTGGTGGGGGTCTTGTCTGTGGGTTTCGGGCTAGGCTGTGTCCGTGGGGCCAAGGAGCCTGGGGGTGCCGTGTCCATGGGGCTGGGGTGCGGCTCATCCATGGGGCTGAGGGGGCCATGTCCGAGTGTCTGGGGGAGGCCATGTCCATGGGTCCAGGGAACTAGGGGGTGCCATGGCCGTGTGTCTGGGGGAAGCTATGTCCATGGGTCTGGGGAACTAGGGGGTGCCGTGTCCATGGGGCCGGCGTGGGACTTGTCCATGGGGCTGAGGGGGCCATGTCCGTGTGTCTGGGGGAGGCCATGTCCATGGGTCTGGGGAACTGGGGGGTGCCATGTCCAAGTGTCTGGGGGAGGCCATGCCTGTGTTTCTGGGGGAGGCCGCATCCATGGGGCCAGGGTGGGGCTTGTCCATGGGGCTGAGGAGGCCATGTCCATGTGTCTGGGGGAGGCCTTCTCCATGGGTCTGGGGAACTGGGGGGGTGGCACAACCATGGGTCCACAGAATTGTGGGATGCCATGTCCATGTGTCTGGGGAACTGTGGGATGCCACATCCGTGGGTCCACGGAACTGGGGGGTGCCATGTCCGTGTGTCTGGGGGAGGCCTTGTCCATGGGTCCGGGGAACTGTGGGGTGCCATATCCGTGGGTCCACGGAACTGGGGGATGTCATGTCTGTGGGTCCGGGGGAGGCCGCGTCCATGGGGCCGGGTGGGGTTGCCGTGTCCGTGTGTCTGGGGGAGGCCGCGTCCGTGGGGCCGGGGTGGGGCGTGTCCATGGGGCAGAGGGGGCCACGTCTGTGGGTCCGGGGGGTGCCGTGTCCGTGGGCCTGGGGGCGATGGCAAAGCCCCCCTCCCCAGCTCCGAGTCAGGCCCCGCCCCTCCAGCCAGCGGCGGCCAATGAGGAGCCGCCTCGCTTAGGACCGCCCCCTCCCCGCTGTCATCACACACCCGCACGTGGAGGGGGCGGGGAGAGGGTGGGATCTCGGCGCGCTGCGTC
>NW_015090963.1:1311055-1353761 GCF_001431845.1 Calidris pugnax | reverse complement strand
CGGGGAGGGGTGCGGGGATGGGTGCCCTCCGGGGGGGGGTGGAGGGGGAAGGGGGCCTGTTCTTGTGCCCCCCGGACGGGACCGGGGGAGGCCCGGAGGTGTCGTGTCGTGTCCTGGCCGCAAGCAGGAGGGACCCGTCAGGGCGACATTTTCCCCGTCACGACTCAGCAGCTGGAGGCCTGCTGGGGGTTTGGAGCGTTGTGCTCCAGCCGAGGCACCCGGGTCCCTGCAGAACCCCCCCCGGGAGGGCGGGCGGGCGGTGTGCGGCGGCCCCCTGGCAGCACCCCCCGCCCGGTGTCACGTTTAGGGAGCTGCTGTGCGCCGGGGATGGCGGAGGGGGGGGGCTGCCCGGTGGGAGCCGGGGCTGCGGGCTCCCTCGCAACCCCACCTGTGAACGTGGCCCCTCTGGTGACGTGTATGAGGGGCATCCACTCATCTCTGGGGCTGGAAGCCTTCTTTTGTGCTTTGTGGTTGTTGTTTTTTTAAAAGGAGGGAGAGTGGAGTTTGCCGCTGCTGCTGTGGAAAGTGTATGGTAGGGGAATGTCATGGTGCCCTGATGTCTTAGGGTATTTTAAAAGTCACTTCCACTCAGTGTCTTCTTAAAGAAGCGCTGCAGGAGCAAAGGGCTGCTGGTGGGCCTGTCCTCCTCCTCCTGAACCCTTGTCCATTAGCCTTAGCAAAGGTAGGGAAGCTGTGACCTTGTTGGAGGGTGTATCAGGGGTTGAACCCTGACGCAAAGGCGAGTCTCAGCAAACTTGGCAAGGTGTGCGGAGGGTGAGCGAGGCCCGGCAGGTGAAACGGGAGAAAGCCCCCCCCGATGTGATGGATGGTGCTAGAGTCACTTTGGGATGGGCTCCCCTTTAGAAAAGGGGTTGAGGACCAGGGAGGATGAAGTCATCCTGTAAAGCCTCGTCACTGCCGTCTTTCACACAGCAGCAATTCGCGTGGTGCGGGTCTTGGCATGAGTGAGCAGCAGGGCCCTGGCAGGGACTACATGTCCCAGCATGCAGCTCCCTTCTGGGCATGGCGGCAGGCTGGGCTCTGCAGCCTCCTGGCAGCTCTGCCTGGGCTAGAGGGGAGGGCAGGGCAGCCCTGGGAGCTGGGTGGGCAGGGGGCTTTGTATAGAGCTTGGGTCGGAGTGGGCACCACTGCTGCGGTGTCTCTGGCAGAGGAGGCAGCATCAGCCTTTGCTTCTCTTCATCTGCGGCAGCTGCTCCCATAACGTTTTGCAGGGTTCCTGCTGGGCCCTGGATGCGTCTGTCCCCATGGACCCTGGGGTGGCCAGGATGTGCGGGGACAGCAGAGCCCTCCTGCCACCCCAGCCATAGAGCTGTGGTCCTTGGGGAGGTGGGCTTGCGGACGGAGGTCCAGCCTGCGCGTTGGGGCAGGGCTGGGGCCGTTTCAGTGCTGCCACTCACCTTGTTTCTGTTCCCCCTGTGAGTGGTTTCTTACTCATCACCTGAAGGAAAGCTGGTGGGGTCACCCTGCGCTGACACTGGGGACCCCGCTCTCGAGGCACAGCTCGCTGAGGGGCTCCCCCACTCTGCTGCCTTTGCAGCAAGCTGGGCAGAGCAGCTCTCCACGCTTGGTTCTTCACCTCTGCCCTCTCCGCAGAAATGGAATTTGGGGAATAACATACCGCTTTTAATTTTACTGCTAGGGTTGCTGTTTCACTGCTGGTGGCTTCCTCCAAGGCAGATGGAAGCACCCAGTCTGTAGCATCCTCCCTCTGCTGTGATGCTTGACCTTTCCCAGCCGCTGTTCCCTCAGCCCTTTCAGGCCTTCTGCGGAGCAGCAGGAGGAAAGGAAGTTCCCTCCCTGGCTTCGAGAGACCTCTGAGGGCAGGGAAGCACGTCTGTGCCGCTGGCCTTGCTGTCTGCTACCAGCAGCTTGCACTGGCACGTTTCTGCACGGCTGTGCTGAGTAGCAGAGGGCAGAGAGATCCCGACCTTCCCCGCTGCACCCAGGGGTGGTTCAAGGGGGACAGTCACCGACCTGACTCCTGACTCTTCCTGAGGCCTTTACCTGCCCTTACTGCTCTGTGCCTGCCCATGCTTGTCCCCCCCCCGAATTTGGTTGGCACCATCCTGTGCTGTGTGGAAATGCACGGTGCCTGGGGCCCAGGAACACTTCGCGGATGCAGAACAAGAGAGCATGTCGTTCTTAGGTATGTGACCACAGATGTGAAAGGGAAAAAGTGAGGCGGTATTGGTCAGAAGAGCGGCGTCCTCAGCATGCTGCCAGTGTAGCTGTAATCAAATTATCGGAGGCTTCCACGGCTGGAGGAATTAACGAGTCAGGTTTGAAGCAGGACCGGTGTGAAGGGCAACGCAGCAGAAATCACAAAGGGAGCCATTTGTACATTAACAGATGGTTTGTGGAGGGAGCTGCTGTGCGCCGGGGATGGCGGAGGGGGGGGGCTGCCCGGTGGGAGCCGGGGCTGCGGGCTCCCTCGCAACCCCACCTGTGAACGTGGCCCCTCTGGTGACGTGTATGAGGGGCATCCACTCATCTCTGGGGCTGCCAGCCTTCTTTTGTGCTTTGTGGTTGTTGTTTTTTTAAAAGGAGGGAGAGTGGAGTTTGCCGCTGCTGCTGTGGAAAGTGTATGGTAGGGGAATGTCATGGTGCCCTGATGTCTTAGGGTATTTTAAAAGTCATTTCCACTCAGTGTCTTCTTAAAGAAGCGCTGCAGGAGCAAAGGGCTGCTGGTGGGCCTGTCCTCCTCCTCCTGAACCCTTGTCCATTAGCCTTAGCAAAGGTAGGGAAGCTGTGACCTTGTTGGAGGGTGTATCAGGGGTTGAACCCTGACGCAAAGGCGAGTCTCAGCAAACTTGGCAAGGTGTGCGGAGGGTGAGCGAGGCCCGGCAGGTGAAACGGGAGAAAGCCCCCCCCGATGTGATGGATGGTGCTAGAGTCACTTTGGGATGGGCTCCCCTTTAGAAAAGGGGTTGAGGACCAGGGAGGATGAAGTCATCCTGTAAAGCCTCGTCACTGCCGTCTTTCACACAGCAGCAATTCGCGTGGTGCGGGTCTTGGCATGAGTGAGCAGCAGGGCCCTGGCAGGGACTACATGTCCCAGCATGCAGCTCCCTTCTGGGCATGGCGGCAGGCTGGGCTCTGCAGCCTCCTGGCAGCTCTGCCTGGGCTAGAGGGGAGGGCAGGGCAGCCCTGGGAGCTGGGTGGGCAGGGGGCTTTGTATAGAGCTTGGGTCGGAGTGGGCACCACTGCTGCGGTGTCTCTGGCAGAGGAGGCAGCATCAGCCTTTGCTTCTCTTCATCTGCAGCAGCTGCTCCCATAACGTTTTGCAGGGTTCCTGCTGGGCCCTGGATACGTCTGTCCCCATGGACCCTGGGGTGGCCAGGATGTGCGGGGACAGCAGAGCCCTCCTGCCACCCCAGCCATAGAGCTGTGGTCCTTGGGGAGGTGGGCTTGCGGACGGAGGTCCAGCCTGCGAGTTGGGGCAGGGCTGGGGCCGTTTCAGCGCTGCCACTCACCTTGTTTCTGTTCCCTGTGTGAGTGGTTTCTTACCCACCACCTGAAGGAAAGCTGGTGGGGTCACCCTGCGCTGACGCTGGGGACCCCGCTCTCGAGGCACAGCTCGCTGAGGGGCTCCCCCACTCTGCTGCCTTTGCAGCAAGCTGGGCAGAGCAGCTCTCCTCTCTCGGTTCTGCACATCTGCCCTCTCCGCAGAAATGGAATTTGGGGAATAACATACCGCTTTTAATTTTACTGCTAGGGTTGCTGTTTCACTGCTGGTGGCTTCCTCCAAGGCAGATGGAAGCACCCAGTCTGTAGCATCCTCCCTCTGCTGTGATGCTTGACCTTTCCCAGCCGCTGTTCCCTCAGCCCTTTCAGGCCTTCTGCGGAGCAGCAGGAGGAAAGGAAGTTCCCTCCCTGGCTTCGAGAGACCTCTGAGGGCAGGGAAGCACGTCTGTGCCGCTGGCCTTGCTGTCTGCTACCAGCAGCTTGCACTGGCACGTTTCTGCACGGCTGTGCTGAGTAGCAGAGGGCAGAGAGATCCCGACCTTCCCCGCTGCACCCAGGGGTGGTTCAAGGGGGACAGTCACCGACCTGACTCCTGACTCTTCCTGAGGCCTTTACCTGCCCTTACTGCTCTGTGCCTGCCCATGCTTGTCCCCCCCCCGAATTTGGTTGGCACCATCCTGTGCTGTGTGGAAATGAACGGCGCCTGGGGCCCAGGAACACTTCCCAGATGCAGAACAAGAGAGCATGTCGTTCTTAGGTATGTGACCACAGATGTGAAAGGGAAAAAGTGAGGCGGTATTGGTCAGAAGAGCGGCGTCCTCAGCATGCTGCCAGTGTAGCTGTAATCAAATTATCGGAGGCTTCCACGGCTGGAGGAATTAACGAGTCAGGTTTGAAGCAGGACCGGTGTGAAGGGCAACGCAGCAGAAATCACAAAGGGAGCCATTTGTACATTAACAGATGGTTTGTGGAGGGTGTCGTCAGGGGTTACTTGGCAGTGAGAGTTCTCTGTGGGGGGGTTTTGCCTGCCTCTCCCCTGTGTATCACGTCCAGGGACCCCCTTCCTTCAGCAGGTTGTGACCTGGTAAGGCCATTGCATGTTTCTGATCCTTCCTTCTCCCTGCAGCCCTTGGCAGAGCTGCTCACAGGAGCCTGTTTTCTGACCAGCTTTCTTCCTTTGTTTTTCCATTTTGCTTCTGCTTATGATCAAGTGAGCTGGATGAATATAACCTCTAAAGAACCTGATCTCACAAAGTTTGAGGTTTGCTTTAAGAACTATCTTCTTTTACTGGGAAACGTCCTTCCAAATATCTCGTCCTCTCTTTCATAGTCTCTTTTGCTTGGCCTTGTGAATGCCCAGCTGCCAATTAACATGTTTTCCCCCTGTTTCTGTCGGTGTCCTCAGCTGGTTGTGAATCCTGAATGAAGAGCAGCTGAGCTCACATGCTCTGCATTTCAGAGAGCTTTTTCAGGACTGGCCAGTGGTTTGCAGTCATACTCGCCTGTATTGTGGCCTGGACAACCCCCCAGCTAAGCAGTGTGATGGCAGAACAATACTTGGATGGGAAACCTTCAAAGGAGTCCTCTGTACTGCAAAAAGTGCAGTTAGTGATTCAGCTGGAAGTGCTTTTTAGTAACGAATCCATGTCCTGGGCCAGGGCTGATGTCAACCCTGTGATTCTTCTATTTCAAAGTGAACAAAGATGCAAAGCCCTTTTTGCAAGAGCTGAGGTGATAATCCAGATCTCCTGGCCTCAGACTGTTTGGGGTAATTGCATTCTTCCTGGGGAGTGTTTTCAATCCGTCCCTGTCGGATGCATCGGCATCGCTTCCTGTGCTGCAGCACTATGTGGGTGGCAGTACTTCAGCCGTGTCCAAAGCAATTCTTGTCACTGCTCAGGCTTAGAGCCTCTCCAGCCTTCTCTGAAAGACAGTGTGGCAGAGCAGGGAATTGGTGGAGGGTTTTAAATGTGCGTATTTTTACATATACACACGTTACACTTACCAGGGCCTGTTCTGTTTCTAAGCTGGAGAGCTTAGAATCATAGCCCTGGTGACTAGCTGGTACAGTTAGTCACCTCTGTACCACCTGCCTGGTAGTAGGTGGTAGTCACCTACCTGGACCTCTCTTGGGATGCCGGTGCAGGGGCAGGTGACGTTAAGTGCAAACTTTTTGGGTGCCTTCATGACTGCTTTAGGGCCTGGTGCACCGGTAAGCTGGCGTGGGGGTGCCTCACCACATCAGGATTTAAAGGCTGTGCTTCTGGGGGACCGTCAGCCTGGTTGCCCGTGGTCCTCTGCTCGTTGCAGCTCTGTTCGGAGCTGGGCTGTACTGCAGGGTGGTATGGTAGCCCATGTGGTAAGGGCAGGCTGGGGACTGCCCCCACACAGCATTTGTTCTTTATGCCTGTGGTTGGGGGAACCTGCTTTTGTGGGGGGCGGTGGGTGATGTCGTCCTGGTTTTCCGGACCTGCTTGGCAATGAGGACCTAGCCCCCACACAGTGCGATCTCCAGTAGTCTGTAATTACAGCGCTGGGAGCCCGGGGAGGAGTCTTAAACAACGTCTTTGTGATGGTGTTGGCAGGCCTCTCGGAGATTTCTATTAAGCAGTTGTCGTCTTCCCCCCTTCGCTGTAGCCTGGGAAACGCGGCCGTGTTGGATTTGGCTTGGTCTGTTTGGGCTGCTGGGAGCGGTGTCTCCCCGCAGCCGAGTCGAGCTGCTCCCTCCCCTGGCTCCATGTCCCCACGGGGTGGTTTTGTGGGTGGCCTAGAGGGGAAACCACAGCCAGAGCCTGTTCTTGCAGATGAACCGTGTGCCAAGCGCACCCACTGGAGCACCGGCGAAGCCTGTGTGGTGGAGCCATGTACAGCTGGTGCTGGTGGAGGAGAACAAAGCCAAGGGCACAGAAAGGACTTGACTTCCCACTGAAATCCGGGGTAGGGGGAGAGTGGCAGTGACCTTAGCAGCCCTCTCTGGGGAACCATCCATGTGCCCATCCATGGTCACGCAGGGAAATGGGGCAATAGCTGGAGCCCTGGGAGGGAGTCAGGGCTGTACATCGAGGGGTGGCCTAGGTATTGGTGAAAGATACAGTGGGATCTTCAAGGTGCTGGGGTGCTCAAGGTCTCTTGCTTCTGTGTACAGGCCACAAACTCGCTTGGCTTGGAGGAGCAATTACTGCCTGCCCGGCATTTGGAAGGTGTTCTTGCATGGGCAGGGTATTTGCCAGCTGAGCTGAACGCGTGTCTGTGCATTTGTCTTTCCAGGTGACCCAAGACAGCTGGAAGAAGCAACCCAAAATCCAACCCGTGGGTGCTGACACCTGAGAGCTGCCTTTCCCGTCTGCTCCAGCCCTACACCAAGGTTAGCACTCATTCAGTCATCACTGGTTTCTCTTCCATCACCGGGGCTGTATGAAGAAGCCAAGGAACCCCTTGCTCTCCTCCCCTTGGCCTGTAGGGACAGCTCTGTAGAGCAGGTGTCACCCAGGTGAGGTGCTCCCACATCCTTGTTGGGCTTGCTGGGTGCTCCTGCCTCCCACCTTGCTGGCGGCGTGGCGAAGGGAGCCTGGATGCGTGTAACTGGTACTGTTAAGAGGGTTGAAGCCGGCACGCGGTTGTTGGGAGCTCAAGGGCAGGGTGTTTTAAGCCCTTGGGAATTTGCAGCCTGTGCCGCTCGCTGCGCTCGTCCTCCTGCCTACCAGGGGTATTGAACGGCAGCGTTTCCCAGCTGCTGGTCCCTGCTGCTCTCTGTCCTTCACCTGAACAAACAGAGCTGAGACTTCACCCAGAGCTCATGGCAGGCACGACCCTGCTTTCTGTTGGAACTAGTTGAGCTCTGCCAGCATTTTCCCAGGATTTTGTAGCTTGAGGATGCCTTTGGCCATGGCAAATGGAGGCTTAGAGTGATAGCCAAGTGTTTCGGCAGGGCTGGTACTCTTTGTGTTGCCACTGTCAAGAAATGTGAAGGTCAGGCCCTTGCTGCTCTGAGGTAAGCAGCGGGCTGAGATGGCTGTGGGCTTCCCACCCCATCCCTGTGCCTGGAAGCTTGTACGCCTGCCTGGGATCCAGCAGTGCCTGTCCCTTGAAGGGAGCCCTCATCAGCACTGTGCCTCCAGGAGGCTAGGACAAGCCCTTCTCTCACTCCAGAGGTCAGGTATGATTTGGCCAGGAGAGGTTACATGGGGAATCCACTGTTTAGGACGCCTGGTTGCCCAGGCTGTGTGGCTCTTCCTCCAAAGCATCTGCCAGGGGAGTTTGGGGCCAGTCCAACAACAGCTGGAGACTGGGCCATCTCCTCCTTCAGCCTGATGCTGAAGTGGTGTCCACAGTGAGAGAGGCAAGGATGGATTCAGCTGGGCAGTTAAAAGGACAGAAGGAAGAAGTCCTTTGCTCATGTCAGTGCTGTGTGCTGAGGACTCCCAGAAACACAATGCAATGGCAGCAGAGCAGCCCTTTTGTCCAACTGAGTTGTGACAATCACTAACACCTGCTTTTTATTGTTGGATTTTGTCCAACTGAGTTGTGACAATCACTAATACCTGCTTTTTGTTGTTGGAAAAACCCATAACAATGTATTGTCATTTAGACGATTATTCTATCCCCCAATGATCCCTCCATACCTGGGACGGGGAACCAGGGAAAACAAGGAAACATGAGGGGTGAAATATGAATAGATTTAATAGGATAAGACCAAATAATTAACAGTAATACTAAAGAACCGGTATCGATCCCAATACTAGTATAAAATATGCAAGAATTATACTCAGCCAATTCTGTCAGTAGGAAGCTGTGCACTCCCAGCAGGGGACAGCAAATGTAGGACACTGTGAGTACTATGGTTTTGGGAGGAATAGAAGGACTCAGGGGTCTGGCACTGGGGCAATAAGTTCTCTGGGTTGTCGCCATCAGCAAGCACTATGCAGCAAACTTTCTAATTTATATTGTATGTGATGTTCATGGTATGAAATGATCCCATTGACCAGCTTGGATCAAGTGCCCAGGCCTAGTATGTGATGTTCATGGTATGAAATGATCCCGTTGACCAGCTTGGGTCAAGTGCCCAGGCCTTGTTCCTCCTCATCCCTGCACCAGGCAAGGCTCGAAAACACCAAGACATTGAATCCCACTTAGCATAACTGGCTATCAAGCAAATATTTTGATGAATTCAGACACTAGGTTCTTCTAAAAGTGCAGTTTTCCCAAGTATTAGAGGAGAAGTTAGTCCTGTGTTGCTCAAACCAGATCACTGGTCCACGCTGATGTCTTCTGTCTCTCTTAGTGATGGAAAAGAGATCTGTTGTGTGGCAAAGACCAGAGAACAGGTTTGCCCTTTCTTCTGCTGGAGGTGTTTGCAGTTCCCATCCACCAAGCTCACAGCATCCTCTCGGGGTTCCACTGCCTTTTGACAAGAGGCATTTTAACACAATGCTCACAGTGTCAAATCCACTTTTTCCCCCGACGCTCTCTTGCTGACCAAATGGCTTGATACCTCCAGGGACAGCAAATCTTCCATTTCTATGTAATGCAGCAACTTCTTCCATTGCTTGGTCATAGCATGAACCTCTTCTTCCTGGTTTGGATATTGCCTAACCCAGGTGACATCAGTGAACTTGTATTCAGGCTGAATTAACCACGTTAGCTCAGTTTAGCACAGCTGGCAGTAATATGGAAGCCAGTACAGCTTGGAGACCCTTGGATGGACTTGCAGTGCCCCTGTTGGGAGTGTTTTGCTGGCAAACTCAAAAGACTGGGCAAAATTGAGGTTATATCTTCAGCAGAAAGTGGTCTGCTAATGTCCTCCATCTTGCTCTTAGCATGTGTGGGCTGCCTTTGCCCTTTGGTATTACCAGCTGATCTAGGAGTAGGTCTTCTTTCCATTGGAAAACCCAAGAAAATGCGGCCCCCTCCTTTGGAGATGGACCCCAAGGTTCCTCATGAGTTATGCAAGGAATCCCTTCTTTGCTCTACCATCTCTGTTGCAATTAGGTCGGGCATTCAAAGATCCTGTTCATGGGAGTGTTGGGACAGCTGGATCCTTGTTTGGTTCTCGCTGCTCCCAAGAATGGAGCAGAGGATCATCTGCTGGGGCTAATTTTAGGTCTCCGAACATTGCCGGTGTCCCTCTGAGCCCCTATTTGTGTGTGATCCGGTGGCTCCCTGCTAAGAGCCGTGTGAGAGTCCCATATCCTTGTGTGTGAAGGTTTTGCTGGGGCATAGTGTCCCAGGGATTAGGAAGAACTTTGAATTCCTCACTTACCTAAAGCGTCTAAGCCATATCAGATGTGTGTGTGACCCCTTTTTTCTTTTTTTAGCCCTAGCACCAAGCACCCTTTGGACCTGGCGTTGTGGGTGCCCAGGCACTGCGTGGTGGCAAGCAGGCTGCCACTTTCCAGCCTTTCCTGGCCAAAAATGCAGCCTCCCTCCTGTTTGCAGGAGTTGGTTCCTGTTGTATCGGGTAGGCACGTATGGTGCAGAAAACACCTTTCTTGGATGTGGAAATACTCCAAAGCCCACGGCTGAGCGGGATGAGAGCCCAGCTCTGGCCTTCTCTGTATGGCTGGGTGGCTGCTTGGCATCTGTGGCTGCCATCCCCTGGCCCAGCACAGCACAGGGTGAGGCCTCCTGGCCTCTCCCTTGTTTGTACACCCAAGACTTTTGGCCTCTCTGCACTTTTTGGTTTCTACTTGCTCAGGTGATATTTTTTTTTAAATTTTTTTTTTTTTTTGCAGCAGCGCTGAGCTTAGCGCTGAGCTTTGCTAAGTTTCATGTTGAGGCAAGACGTGGCTCTTCAGTTTTGGCCCATCTTTATTTTTAGCCGGTGTAAGACATGGCTGATGGTATCAGAAGGAAGTTGCATGGTCTCCTGAGCTCCGTGACTCATCCTGGATCAGGACTGAGTCTTCACTAGCTTCTGCTACAACCCTCAAGTGATGTAACCGGTTGTGGTGGGCCTTACTGGATCTGGGGAAGGGCAGAGTGTGGAGGGAAGCAGAGCTTTTAGAAGTTGTAAGCCATTAAATTCATTCATGGAAGGATATTGGCAGGTATCACACCTGAGCGTGATACCTTTATCTTATCTTTGTATCTTGTGCCCATGTGGGAGAGGTGAATGGGAGAGGAGCTCTGCTTGCCCGCCGGGTTGGGTAACTGTTTAGCAGCACGTAGCAACAGTAGACAACAGTTTTTAGGACAGGAAGCGAAGCAGGATCCTGTCTCCGGTTCAAGCCACAGTGAGGTTCAGTGCAGCAAGGCAGAACTGCCCCAAGTGGAAATGGGCTGGGACTGGAGAGCAGGCACTTAGGAGATGCCTGCCAGGCTGCAGCAAGAAGCATCTGGGACCTCCATTGCCACCAAACCTGGTGCTGCCACAAGGTAGAAAGAGCTCATTGGGCTTTCTGACGTGCAGGCAGCCAGTTGTGCTGGGCCGGGCAGGGGCTGTGTGTCACCACCATGGAGGAGAAGCATCCCTGCCTGCTACAGCACGACCTGGGGTGCAGCTAGAGAGGCCTCTGCATCCTAGAGGTTGCCCAGCTGGGGTGCCCAGCTCTCCTGTGTCACCCCAGGACCAGGCACGGTGGGGTGTGATGCACCCGGATCTGGAGTAGGCACTTTGCCCATGAAGCAGGTGGGGATGATGGCTTGTCGGGGGAGGGGGGGTCTTCCACATTTCCCCCCCCCACTCTTGCCTTCCTTGGGGTGATGAACAGCCCTTTAAGAGCATGCTTGAGGTTTCTGGGTGTTGTGCAGCGTTGTTTTATGTGTGGGGCAGCGGGGAGGGGACGGCAAGGCTTGGGGGAGCGGAGACAAAGGAGGGAGGCAGGGGGACATGCTTGGGGGGATTGCTATGGCAACTCGCCGCTGACAGCATCTCCCGTGCTGTGTTCTCTGCAGCACAAGGTGGAGAAGCAGCTGGGGCAGACATGCAGCCTGATGCAGCCCTGTCCCAGCCACGCCATGGGCTCGGCACCGCTGGGCTCCTGTCTGACAATTTGGCATCTGGAGCCGTTCTCTCCTTGGGCAGCAGTCTCAGGGTGGGTGGCCAGGGGTGTTTTGTCCATCTTATCCCCTCTTTTGCCCCTCGCTGGGGAATGGGCAGGCAGCTCCTCTTTGTAGACCTGTTCTGTTTGAAGCCTTGAGTTGCGGAGCAGGCCCAGCCAGAAAGACACCAGTCTCCTGAGCCCTCTCACTGTACCACAGAGGAAAGCAAGTCATTCTGCTGCCCTTGCTTATCCTTGGTTAATCAATGTAAGTGGCTCCTGCATCTTCCCAGAGTGCCAGGCCCTGCACCATGCTGTCCACCTCGCACAGCCAGTTTGCCTTGCTCCAGGGTACCTGTGCTCTGACGGAGAGCAGACCCTCTAGTGAAACCTCTGATATGGTCCAAGACTCTCCTCTGGGGCAGTTAAAGGAGAGGTTAAACATTTCTGAAGCTGCCTTTGGGCAAACCCCTTGCCAGATGCTGGTAGAGAGCTGGCTCCGGTTGCTGGAGGAAGCAGGGAACATGGTGCTGCTGTGTGGAGAGAACAGGTCAGGAAGCTGGCTCCAGCCTGGCCATAATGTGAGGATGACTGAGACCTGACCTGTCAT
This sequence comes from Calidris pugnax, assembly GCF_001431845.1. NCBI lineage: Eukaryota > Metazoa > Chordata > Aves > Charadriiformes > Scolopacidae > Calidris > Calidris pugnax. The sequence goes on along the minus strand of NW_015090963.1, from coordinate 1,341,686 downwards.
CCGTGGTGCGTGCTTAGAGTCCTGGATGTGAGCCAGGGGGACAGGACTGGCTGGCAGCAAGCACAGCTCGCCCGTCCCAGCACGGGTGGCTGCGTGAGCTGTAAACCTCTCTCATTACACCTCTCAAAGGTCAGCCCTCGCAGTGAGATACAACGCCCTCCCTGCAGCTCTGTGCCCAGCCCGGAATGAGGGGGGAAAGAGCCTGCCCCACCACCTTCAGAGGATGCTCTGAGGTGAGTTGTGTGGACCTGCCGTGGGGTGGCACGCGCTACTGTACTGCCCGTGTCCGGAGTTTGCCTGGGACTAGGATGTTCAGGCAGAACTGGAGGGGAAAGGATGCTTCTCTTTGGGATGCCCAAACGGCCCTGTGCTCACAAATGTCACAATCCTTGCCTGAGCCAAGAGCACTCCATCCAGCTCTGAACCAGGGTACAAGCCTCAGAAATCCCCCTGAAAACCATTTCACCATTTCCAGTTTGATATACTGTCCCTTTCTGATTTAGGGTGAGTATAGGATCTATACAGACTGCTCAATGCTGTCCAGTGGTACAGTTCCAGTCATCCTAAAACCCCAAAATGGGCTATGCTTGTTTGCAAAATGTCCCCTGGACTCCAGAGCCTCATGTTCCCAAGGGAGAGCAAACAAGGGGGTGGAAGCTGGAACAGGAACCTCTGGGGAAGCCGCCTGTGGCAGACAGCAGTGAGCTTCACCCCCTCCTGCTTCTGACAGGTTCCTTCCCTTTTCAGAGGGGAACAGCTTGCTCTGTACTAGTGGTTGGAGCTTCCTTCCCGCAGCAGAAGGTGGGGCACTGGTACCTGGCACTGGAGGCAATTTCAGGTCAGCAGCACAAACGCTGCTCTTCACGCATGTGACCTTCAGCACTTGGTGCGAGAATTGGCGTTAGAGTATATTTTGGGTGCTGATGATGGCAGGAGCATAGTCAGAATCCACCGAGCCACCCCGTAGTTCTCTCTGGCCCTACTTCCACAGCCTGTGGTTTGTGATCTTTCCTCCAGACTGAAGCCCCGAGATGTGCAGTACCTCACTTGCCGAGATCATTGCCCAAGACTCAGGCTTCTGGGCACTGTGACCCAATGACTTACAACCATGTCATCTTTGAAATGCTGCTCCCTCTTTTTCTGGCTTGCCTGCTCATACTACACGTTTTTAAGCACAGTGCAGAGGATCAGAAAAGCCCAAAGGCGGTGGGGTCACATACTCTGCTCCCGGTTTGGGGAGGAGTTAAGACAGGCAGTGCTGGAATAAGCATTTAGGGGGAGGCAGCCAAGAGAGATTTCCTCCTGGCTGAGCTGTGGCATTGAAGTTTGGAAAGTACAGTGTGGGTTACGTGCTGCTGCGCCTTGCTGCTGCCCATGCCTCAGGCAAGCCTGGGACATGCATACCTGCTGGTAGTCAGATGGGGACACCATCCTAAGCAGCGTCACTCTGGAAAAAATGGCCAGTGTCCCTTTAGACACCAGGAGCAACCTTAATGCTGCTGCGGGAAGAGCGCTGAGGATTTCGGCAGAGAGACGAGGGATGGTTGGGACCGAGAGGAAACTCTGACTCGGTGGGTGTTTTCTACCTGCATTCCCTAAATTGTGAGAGGGCAGTTGAGCCCAGCAGGGCTGTGCAGATTGCCCTGTGTCTGGGGGATGGATAAGGAATTGCTTGCAAGAGCCAGCTCTTCACTTCAGCCAGACCTGGGGAAAACTCCTGGACTCTGGCTGGGGTTTTCTTACTGGCAGTCAGCAGCGCTGTAGCTGTGCAGGGAGAGCAGCAGACAGGTTACCACAGTCACTCCAGTCCTTTCTATACCAGTGTTTGCATTGCTGATGAGATTAGCATAGCTGGGCCAGGGGTGGACAAAGAGGGTAATTCTCAAGGTCCTCTCTGCTGTGGCTGCCAGCAAAATAAAGCATCAAGTAGCAGGTCTGAGCTTTGCTTTCAATTCATCTTCTAGGAGCAGCAACAGCTAAATATATGAGCAGTTTTTGAGGAACTAGAATATTCTCAGGCTTTTTGTCTGGGGCTGGGCTGCCGATCTCTCCCCTGGGTTGACAGTGTGGGATCTTAAGCTATTTGCAATGATCTCTCCTCGCCGTGTGATAAATCTGCATAGAGAGAACACAAAAATCAGTGACACTCTGAAAGTGTTCCTCTTGGTGCTGTGCCTGTTCCCTGTAACCAAGGGGCTGTTTCATGGCTTGGACTTCTTGAGGAAACAGACCTTACAGCTCCTCTCTTTCTCCTGTGCAGCTATCTCCCTGGCAGCCCGGTAGGAATGATTTATTATAGATTACAGCTCTGTTTAATTCTGTTTCCCTACAATATCATACTGTTAGAGTAACTGAGCAGAACGCAGCGGTGTTTCCGGAGGAAGGCTGCTATCAGAGGCCACCCCTGTAGCAGAGGCTGGAAGCAAGGAGGAACAGTTTACCAGGAAATGCCTGTGTTCATGTGCTGGTCGCTTTTGGGAAGGAAAAGGCATCTCACCCTTGAAAGCTTCCTCATTGCTCGGCTCCAGACGCCTCTGATGGAGCTGCAGCCCAGTAAGCAGGAGTGAGAATGCTGCCCTCCAGAGCCTGGGAAAGGTCTGACCAAAGTGGTGATCTGGAAAGAAAAGTCAAATTCTGTCCTTAACTGACCCTCCAAGTGGGTTTTTTGGAGTGGTTTTTTTTGGTTTGGTTTGGTTTGGGTTTTTTTGGTGGTGGTGGTTTGGGCTTTTTTTTGGTACCAAAAAGAAATGGTATTGCTTGCGCAAATCCTTGTAAGGAAAGAGCAGGGAATTTCCTTTGGAGTGAGCCTGCCTGAAACTTGATATGTCTCAGATGTGTGTTAATAGAGAAATGAAAAGACTGTGCCATAAAGTGATAGGGGATAATGTGTTTAATCTGCTATTATGTTGTCCTGGGAGATATTGTTGGGGCACGGGTATTGCCAATAACGTTATTCTTTGCATGACAACAACAGCAAATGCCACCTGAACACGCTTCCCTGGGGAGGGGTGAAAGGGTCTGTTTCCAGAGAGTCCCCAGGAAGGTGGAGGGAGGCAATCCAGAGACACGGGCCTGGGGAAAGGTTCCGGAGGGGGTTTGCAGATGAGCAGTCCATCGTAGCTGTGCCTGTTCTGCAGAGCTCGAGCTCTGCCTTCCCATTCAGTGGCCCGGCTGAACCGGACAACGCTGGGCTTTTAATCTCCTTACGATCTCGAGAAATGCAGAAAAGAATTTGTAACTTTAATAATGTCAGTGAACCGTCTGACCCAGAGCCTGAATCGGCAAATCTTTATCTTTAGCTTCTCTGCCTATAAGGTAGACAGATGGGTGGTGATTTGCTACCGCACCCAACATAGGGATTTTAAAGGATGCTGGTGTGGGTGAATGCTGCTGTGGACTTGGTCCTGGGAGGCTTAGCTGGTGAGCTGGCCCTCAAAAGGGTTTTGGTGAACACAGAAAGGACAAAGTCAGTACCTGGGAACATATCAGCTCCTAGAGCTGGACCAGAGAGTCCAAGTCTTTAGAAAGATTCATGTGTTTGAGTAAAGTAAAGAACGCAACAACCCGCTCTCAAGGGTCCAGTCCCCTACCAGCCTTTTGGGAGCCAGGCTGCTCTTCTGGTTTATAATGTTCTTATCTGGGTCTGTAATTTTTTTTTTTTTTCCTATGTGGCATTACCTTTCTTTTCTGGGCCATGCTAAGTTATGTGCATTTGGTGCAGAGCTCATCCCCTCTGGTGCTGGGGAGTATGTGGGTCAGTCTGTGGGGCCAGAAGTAGCCCAGCAGAGCTGGGTGCAGTCCATAGGGCCAGCAGGAGAGTGGGGTCCAGCGTCTGCTTTTGAGAGAGGTGGGACCAGAGGAAGGTCGTGATGCAGACAGCTGCTTAGTGCAGGACATGAGGGTACCTTTATCTCTCCCCATTGCTGGGGTTTTCAGAGGTGTGGGTACCACCCTTGCCCTCTTCACTCAGCTGTGGCCAGTGCTGGGGCTGCCCACCTGCCCTCCTTCCCCGGGGCAGGGACAGCTCACCGTGACTCGGTTTCCCTGTGGCCTGGGGAGCAGGGAGGGGTGGAACGGGACCGGAAAGGGGCAGAGGGGAAGTGACAGCAGCTGGTAGGAAACGGCGTTTTGGGGTGCTGCAAGGTGGCCCTACCCCATCCTGTCTGCAGGGGTGGTGTTTTGGGGTGCGGTGGTGCAAGCCTGCTCGGTCTGCCATGGAGCTGGTGTTTCAGGGCGTTCCATCCCAGCTGCAGAGCTGGCATTTTTGGATGCCACAAAGCAGTCTTTGCTCCCTACTGCCTTCTCCCGTGCCAGGGATGACGCTGGGGCAGGGAGGGCTGGCTGTATCTTCCATCCCCTCTTCGTTCCCATGTGCAGGGTGTATGATTTACAGACAGCCCCATGGCACGGCTTCCTCCAACATGTGATTTATGGGCTGCTGCTCGGGGTGTGGGTCTGAGCTTATCTCAGACATGGCAAGGGTCAGGAGTGCTGTCACTGCACTCTCACCTACGTGCAGGCTGCGGAGGTAACGGCATGGCATCCCTCGCTGTCTCTGCTTCACACCTGGGCATGGAGAAATGGCTGTCCCTGGGGGCAGGAGCAGAGGAATCCTTGCAGGAGTGACAAGGGGAGTTCCCAGTCCTCCTTGCTTCCTTCCTCACCCCTATTCCTTCCATGTGGCCCCAAATCTGCCTGCATGGAGTGTGTTTTGGAAAAAACCTGCTGAGTTGCGAGCCTACCCCATGCCCATGTCGCTGCAGTGGTGTGGGGCAGAGGGTCCCTACATGTACATCTTGGTAGTGGTTTGTACTCATGAGGATGACAGTCAGAGACATCTCCCTGCACCCTCCTGCATCGTTGTGTGTATCTAATGCATCCTGCCAAGCCACCAGCAGATTGTCAGGACAGCTCTTTTGTAGCCGGAGGTCCAGCTTCCCAGGGATGCTGCGACCTGCCTTGCTGCTGTGAAGCACTCTTTATTTGAGGCAGTGCCCTAAGGGTTAAGCCAGGGTTGTGGGATAGGGTCTGTAGCCGGAACAAAGAAGGCTTTTAAGGCCTGTGTTGGGCTAGGAATAGAGGGAAGGGATTGAGCCTTTCCCAGTGTGTTGAATTACAAAGGTCGTAGGAGACCCTTTTGCTGGGAGGCAGCAGTGGTTGAGGTCCCCGCTGGAAGTGGGGCAGAGAGAAAAGGAATTGTGGAAGTCAGTGAGAGCAACTTCACGGGGAGCTTTAAGACGAGAGTGAAAACTGGAACTGTATCCCAGGGTGAATAAGTGTTGAACACAAGGCTGGGAGCCAGGAGGCCAGTAGTGTAGGCTTTGTGCAGGCCTTCTGCCCTGGGATTTTTGGGTGGTTTGGTTTTGGTTCTCCCCTCTCCCCCCGTGCCAATATTGCATTTGCAGCTGCCTCCACACATGGCACCTGAATTTGCAGTGTGACTGGTGCAGCCAGCACTTGGGCCTCTCCAACCTGCTCTGAGCCTGTGAAGGCTGTGGAGGGTTAAAGGCAATGCCTGCAAGGGAGGATCTCTCCAAAATGCAGAAGAGGAGACAGTCTCCCAAGTGCCTGCAGGCATGTTTTTGCCTTGACAGAAGAGGGAAGTTGGCTTTTCAATGCCTGCCCTAGCTAAAACTGGATTTTCCATGTGAAGTTAAGCAGGGAAGCCCAAGTCTGTTGGCTGTCCTGGCCCCTCTGCTTAATGTCGTCTGCTCAGGGTGCCCCGTGGGGCACAGCACCAGAGGGTCCAGCACAAGAAGCTAGGGAGGGGGTGGATGGCAGACAGCTCTGTTTTCCTCCCCACAGCAAAGGTGGAAAAAGGACCTGGCCAGTTTCCACCCTGAGCTTCAGACGGGGTGAGCCAGCCGGCCGGCCCACCCAGGAGGTGTTTGGAGGGCTGCAGGATGTGCTGAGTCAACAAGAGCATCCCCTTGCCGAGGGCAGGGGGCTGATCAGGGCTGCTGAGACAATAGGGGTTTCCAGCTTGCAGGAAGGGTGAGCGCCAGCTGCGAACCACACGGTGGGCTTTTCCAATTTTAGCAAACTCAGGTTTGTGTTACCGACCAGAAAAGGCAGTGTAGCCCTTAAAACTTGACCATTCAGCTCCATCCCCTGGCACAGGCGTACTCCCCCATCTAAGCTTTTGTTTAAAGAAATTCCACATCTGGTCTTTATGTTAGATCAGATGACCTTGGATATGATTTTTGAAACAAAGGCATGGTGCTTCATTGGGCTCTGTCTTGGAGATGAAAGCTGGTCCGAGGGAGTACTCCATGAGGGTCACTGAAGCTGTCATCTGAATTAGCAGCCTGGAGGCTGCTCTGCTTTTTCAAGCACCACGAAGTGGGCACAGAGCTGCTGTGAGAAAGGGAAACTCAGAAATGGAAGGCTTGGTTCAGGGCTCTGGGAGACCATAACATCTTGTGTTCAGCTTAGTAGATGGCCTGTTCTCAGAGTCGTGCTCTGTGTGTTTGTCCTCGTAACCAGGAGCTGTTTCAGCAGAAGCATCAACTTCGTGTACTTCTTGCTGCTTAGCATCAACACTGAGAGAGCCTGAACTTCTCCATCTCTTGTTGCCCCAAACCCTCTCTGTTCTCGTCCTGTCTTCTGGCATCCCCTGTGCTGCAGAAACGTGCCACGAACGTAAAGGTGGGTGAATAAACTGCTTCCTCTCTGCTGATGGTTTCCAGCTTGCTGACCTGGAACATGCTATGTGGAGGCAGCAAGGTCTTGTCACTCTACTTTGAAGGGACTCTCTGCCACTCTTCTTAGCCACCTGGGCTGCCGAAGAGGAACACAAGGCAGTTGCAAGGGATCCCCTGGGTGTGGGAGAGATGTCAGAAGCAAGGGCAGCTTGGCTGTCTCTGCTCTTCTCCCCAGCCTGGCTCGAGGGGGGTGTTGCAGATGGGGTGTTACCCCTCTGTTAGTCACAAATCGGTGGCTGCCAGGAAATTGTTAGAGTCTGGCCCAAATCAAAGCAGTCCCTGGCTGCTCTAACAGGGTGTCGGGCACATCCCTTAGCTTCCCCTTTTCCTGGGGGCTACAGCAGGGAGCCAGCCTTTTCTAAGGGGTCACGTAGGCTATTGCTGCATTCTTAGGGGCTCCCGGGACTTGTAGGGCACCCCATCTTTTCAGTGGTGACAGGCTGATTTAAGCATGTACATTTATACTGCTGGTGACTCCTGAGTTTTGTTCAGGTGCTTTCCCAGTGCTGTCATCTCTGTGACACTGTAACCACGCTGTTGGCCTTTGGGCTTGCTGATGACCCATGATGAGCACTAAGCATCTCCCACCCTGCCTCCCTCGAAGGGATCCTGGGGAGGACAGGAGCATTCTGATCAGAGGAGGTGTGGTGTCAGGGGAAGCTGCTGGAGCCCACGGGACTCTGTGTGACAAAAACTTGGGTTTCTTTGCTCTGAGAGGAGAGAAAGCCTCTTTGCATACATGGTGAGGGTCAGAAATGTAAAAATTCAGGGAGAAGTTCTGCAGCCGTTCTGACATATAATCCTGAGCTTTGGCAGAAAATTGCTGTGTCCCTATTAATACGTGACATCCCAGCCCAAAACATTGTCCCTCCCTCCCTGGCCAAAGGATGGTTTTAATTTCTGGGTGTCAGGGCCTCCTAACCTGGCCGGGCCTGTGTGACCCAGCTGGAGATGTGATGCTTGGCCGACTTGTCCTCTTACAGCACCAGCAAAGGCTTGTCCCGAGTAACCTGCGTGTGGCTGCTGGCGAAATACTGCAGCTGGCCAAGTGGGTGGAAGGGAACAGAGCCCCTTGTCAGGGTGACTCTGACCTGTGGGATGTGGAGCAGAAAGGGCGAGAGAAGAGCCCCGTGTCTGATCCAGTAATTTTCTCCTGTAGTTGATAGGAAAGTTGATAGGAAAGCACAAGTCTTACGAGGAGAGGCTGAGGGAGCTGGGGTTGTTCAGTCTGGGGAAGAGGAGACTGAGGGGTGACCTTATAGCTCTGTACAAGTACCTGAAAGGAGGCTGTAGAGAGGCGGGGGTTGGTCTCTTCTCCCAAGTTACAGATGTCAGGACAAGGGGCAATGGCTTCAAGTTACGCCAGGGGAAGTTCAGGTTAGATATTAGGAAACATTTCTTTACTGAAAGGGTTATCAGGCATTGGAATGGGCTGCCCAGGGAGGTGGTGGAGTCACCATCCCTGGAGGTATTTAAGAAACGTGTAGACATGGTTCTTCAGGGCATGCTCTAGTGCCCAAGATTACTGGTTTGTGGTGGGCTGCTGAGTGGGTGGGTGATGGTTTTTTGGTTTGGTTGTTGTTGTGTGTTTAGGTGGTGGGTGGTGTGGGGGTTTTTTGTTTTTTGTTTTTTGGTTTTTTTTTTGTGTTTTTTGTGTTTTTGTGTTTTTGTGTTTTTGTTTTTTTGTTTTTTGTTTTTTGTTTTTTGTTTTTTGTTTTTTGTTTTTTGTTTTTTGTTTTTTGTTTTTTGTTTTTTGTTTTTTGTTTTTTGTTTTTTGTTTGTGGTTGGACTCGATGATCTCTGAGGTCCCTTCCAACCACCACAATTCTGTGATTCTGTGATTCTGTGAAATGGATCTTCCAGCTATGACAGGCAGAGGCGCGGGTCCGTGACCAGGTGTGCTGCGCCGACCGGCATCTTCTGCGCGTGCCAGTGCTCTGGTGTGCTCCTTGATGCAGATGGATGTGCTCTGGTACACGGAGCAGCTCGCCGCCTGGGAGGTGTGTGCCGCAGCTCTCGATGGGCTCCGGCGCAGCTGGCCTGCGTGGCCTTCCTCTTGGTCACCTCTCTGGTCACCTCGGGTCAGCTGGAGATCCCTGGGAAGGGGGGCGATGCTGGGGGGAAAGGTGAATGGAAAGGATGTGGGGTGAAACCTGTTTGAGCTTCAGCCCCTGGCATTACTAGTTGAAGAAGCTAGAGGACATCTATAGTGCATGGGCCAGTGGCACCAGTGCTGATGCTGAGTGACCATAGCCGTGCTCACAGGAAATCCGTTCTTGGCTCCCTGGAAGCTCTCCACCCTGGAGAGTCAAACTGGGAAGAGGCACAGCAGGGGGGCTGGGGGGGAGAGGCCTGTTTGGCTGTACCCAAAGGTAGATTAGTTGGCAGACAGCTCTCCTGTGGATCTGAGCTGCGGCAGCGCCTGGTAACCCTCCCTCAGCCAGCAGCGGGGGTCAGGCTGCCCGAGGGCTGATAAAGCCAATGGGTTCACCTGGAAGGCAGCCTTGGAGCCTGGAGGAAGCCCTCCCCCAGCACGGCTGCTTATCTGGGCAGCGCTGGCACGTGGCAGCACTCCCGTCCTGCCTTTCTGCCCCGTCTCCCTGCCCGTGGACCTGAGCCAGCGTAGTCATCTCTGCCCCTCTCCTGCCTGAGGGGATGCTGACAGGGTGCTGAGGGGGGACAGGGCTCCCTGCCCAGTTTGCTGCCTTCTAGAGCTTGTGCCATTGTCCCGACAACTGAGCCGGGTTGCACACACACACACACACACACCCCACCATGCTGACACACGCGTGTGTGCACAAGGCTGTGGCAGACGTGGGTGAGTCAGGCAGGAGGAGGGGGTGAATCACAGGGGAATGAGTCAGCAGGGAGCAGAGGGCAGGTGCTTGCCCAGGGCTGGGCTTTAAGGCAGCCCAAGGGCCTGGCAGCCCCTGCCAGGTCCCCTGGGTGATGGGGTGAGGAGAGCTGGGAAATCCATGGGGCTTAGCTGGTGGAGGCAGTGCCTGTGGCTTGGGAACGGGCCAGGATCCAGCTCAGCCACGTGCACCCACATCTCCTCCAGCCATGGGTACGTGTCTGTCCCGGAGGAGCCTGGACCATCCTCAGTGCTCAGGCTTTCCCAGGAGGGACCGAAGATGAGCACTGCAAGGGAGAAGTGTGGTGAGCAGGTATCCCAGATCCTTGTCCCCATGTGGGCAATGGGGTGTCCAGCCAGCCCTGGGCACACTGAGCAGGTCTCTGTCCTGGTCAGATCCGGCACACCAACCTTTCCATCTGCTCTGAAAGAGCAGGGAGAGAATGGAAAAATAAATGATCCCTGCTGGGGCAGAGACAGATGAATAGATAGCTCTGGCTTGAGGGAACACAGCATCAGGGGAGAGCTGGGAGAGGGATGATGTGCTGCAGATCTGGGGATGTGGTTGGTCATTGGCTCCAGAATCCCCTGTGTGATCTGGACTCTGCTGCAGACCCAGGGGGGTGTTGGGAGGAGTCGTGGATTGCCTCTTCCTTCATCTGGGGACCTGCTCTGGGCTGCTAAGTTTCCATCTAGCCCAGCTGGTCTCTGCTGAGTTTGACTCCTGGTGGTCAAATTGCTCCTGAGGGCAGATTCCCCATGGGTGTGATGGAGGTAGGCCTGGTGTCACAGCGGTGAAGCCAAAGCTTTCTGTATGTAGGGGCAAACTTCTTGGAACAGGTACTTGGGACTCCTGTCTCAGGGTAGTCTACGTGTGTTGCAGCAGTCACTGACATACGTGCTTGGTACTGCTTCCAACCAGAGCAAGGATCAAATATTTGGATGAAAAAAAACCTCTGCTGGTGTCAGAGTTGAGGTGAGTCTCTTATTTTTCAACACCCCCAAGGTGTCTGCTGCTCGAGGCTGGCCACTGGGTACCTCTTGTCCCTGGTGGCACTCTTGGCTGGGCAGGATGGAGACTAACAGGCTCCAGCACTCTCCAGAGAAGCCCTGGAGCTCTGGCCCTGCCACGGGGCTCTCGGTTTGCTGCAGTGCATCAGGGGCAGAGGCTGGGAGTGGTGGGTTTGTGCAGCCCAGGAAAGGCAACACAGCAAAGGGGGCTCTCACTGCTGCCAGCAGCTGTGGGTTTGTAGAGAAGCTAAAGCCAGGGTCTCCTGGGAAATGCCCAGGGACAGGATGAGAAGCAACGGCACACACGGGAAATTCCAATCAGATACTATGAAAAATATTTCCCCACAATGGTGGTTGGACTCTGGAGCAGGGCCCAGAGGCAGGGGCAGTCTCCACATTTGGAGACCTTCAGTCCCTGGCAGGGGCAAGCCCTGAGCAACTTGCTTGATGTTGACCCTGCCATGAGCAAGATTGGACCGAAAGCCCCTGAGATCCCTTCCCACCGTTGTTGTTCCCCTGTTCTGCAGTTCTCAGGGTGTTTGGCAATGTAACAGCTCATGGCCTGTTGGACCTGACCAGTTTATAGAGGAATGGAGGACTCAGGAGGTTCTTCTGTCCATCCACTTTTGTCCTGGCTTGGTTTGTCTCATCTGTACAGTATTAGCAGTGCCGGGGGATGGAGGCACTGCTTCAGCAGCATTGCCTAGCTCATTGCTTTGCCTTGACCTACCTTAGCCATCTCTCCAGAGGTCCACGATGTTCCCTTCTTTGCACAAGCACAAAAGGCTGTTGGCAGTAAAGCAGGGGACAATAAACCATGCGCCCTGCTCTGCTGGCAGTGCAGAGCTGTGATCTGTAGGGGGGTGCTGGCGTTGTGGGGAGGCTGGGAGGACGCTGGCCCTCAGCCCTCCAGCTGGAAGGGCTCCAGGTTTGTCTTCCTTGTGGTGCCTGTCCCAGAAACTGTGGCGATTGCAGGAGAAGTCATCAGTAGCCTTTTTAAAGGCTGCAGCTGCCTGACCATCCCGAGCAGATAGGGAGCAGATGGAGGCTGAGATGAGCCCAAAGGACTGTCTGGAAAGAATTACTTGCTCCCAGTATTTTCTGTTTCTTTGCCAGCCTTTTATTCTCAAGTCTGCTCTTTTCCTGATCCTGTCCTTCTGCAAGGCTGGCTGCTGGCAGCCGTATCAGCCATGTCTTCATTAGCAACTTCGCTCTGAGATTTATTGTGTCTCTGAGCTTTGACCCTGGTGCCTGATACTGCAGAAGCCCATGTCCAATATGTAAGTGCTCAAAGAGTTTATTTCATATTTGCCGTTGTTCCATCTGCAAGAATAACAGACCAGAGCAAAGGGGGCTGTTTGTAGCCACGGTGCCCGGGCAGAGCTGGCCCGCAGCAGTAGCTACGTCTGCCTTCCCGTCTGGCAGAGGCTGGGAGGATGTCCAGGCTCCCCAGATGCTTTTATGTGGATTTTCAAGGTCTAGGACATTCCCATGAGCCTGTGCTTGTCCCCAGATCCCTTCTCAAGTTGCTCCTCTCAGCCTTTCCCTTGGGCTTTTGCTGATGCTGGGCTGCAGTCTGGCTCAGAGCTCTGTGTGCTCTCCCTTCCCTGTAGTCCTCTCGTTACTCAATCCTGCTCTGGGCACTTGGATATCCCCATTACTACACCCACATGCATCGAGAGCAGTAGCAGGGTATGGTGGTCTAAGCCAAGAGGCCCCCGGGGTCCATTCCCAGCTGCACGGGTAAATCACTGCCTGGCTGGGGACAAGCTGGTTCCTGGTGATGCGTGGAGAGCTCTCAGGTCTCATGTGTGCCCCATCATATCACGGAATCATGGAATTGTCAGAGTTGGAAGGGAGCTCTAGAGATCATCCTGTCCACTCCCCTGCTAAAGCAGGAACACCTAGAGCACATCACTCAGGACTGCATCCAGACGGGTCTTGAAGATCTCCAGAGAAGGGGACTCCACAACCTCCCTGGGCAGCCTGTTCATGACTGTATATGACGGGGACATATATCCTAGGGACATATAAGCAGTACCTAGGAGGGTCAGGTCTAGGGGGGCATCTGTGTCCCAAGAGGCATGGCTACCACCAGGGTTGAAGGTGTTTTGGCCCCAGTTGCCACAGGTGAGCTGGCTTTAGAGGTCTCTGAGCTTTGTGTGATCCCACAGGAGCAGCGTGGCAAATCATGGGCTGCAACAGTGGCAGCCGGCAAGAGTTTGCATGGGGGCCTTCACATCTTTCAGGGACTCACGTGGGGGCTCATGTCCTGTGCAGGTGGGCTGTCTGGGGATGCAGTTGTGTCTCGAGCCTGTCCTTGTTCACTGTTGCTTCTGTGAAGACGGAGGATGCTGATATGCCGGTGCCCCAGTGCTGTGTCGTTCCCTGCAGGCTGTGCCTGCCAGATAGCCCTCAGGCGATGTCTCCTCTGGCCTCCCCCTGACGTGAAGCACCAGTTGAGCCTTGGCTTCCTCTATCCCCATGCAACATGTCAGGTGGATTCCTCCTTCCATCCCAAAAGCATCTCCATCTGTGTGTATTCCTCGGAGCCTGGCCCCCATGGAGGGGGTGGCAGATGCACTGGGCAGAGGGCTCTGCTGTCGATAGGAGGCCACGAGTGGTTCAGGGTGTGTGGATCAGGATGGTTGCCATTTTCATGGGATGAAATAGGAGCTAGACTGTGTCTCCCACTGCCCTGCACATAAATGTGCCTGCAGTCAGACATGCCGGTCCCTCCCACCCTGTTGTTTCCCTTCAAAGAGGGCTTGTGCACTTGTGTGTCTGCCTCCATTACAGGCAACAGCGTCAGTGTTTAGGTGACAGCTTTGACATTGTTCTCCTAATGCCGGCAGGGTGTTTCTCTTTTGCCTTCAGCCCTATTGGAAGAAGAGACCTTCCTTTTCTGTGGCAAGGCACAGGACATTGAGTTCATGGTGGAACTCCTCCTCCCCTGGCTGTGTCCAGCTCTTTACAATCAAAGATGGACAAAGCCTCACCCTTATGGCCTGAAATCCCAGCCTGTGTCACTGCTCTGGCCTGTGCTGGACTTGAGACTTTCTAAATCGCTGCTGGAAAGGGGTGAGTTGGGTGGGTGTGCATGGCCGTGTGTGCGAGTGGTATCTCCTCCCGGCCCACGCCACGTAGATATCTAGTACAGGGAGTGGACAAGATGCTGGATGTCCCCCCCCTGCTGCTGCAGGCTTATCTGCAGGCTGCAGCTTGGCGATGCCGAGCTGGAGGCCTGAGTGGCCGTGCCCAAGCACCTCCCTTTTGGAGGGCTCTTAGGATAAAAGGCAGTGTGCTGCAGGAGGGGTTGTGGTGGGAGCAGGCAGTTCCCAGTGGGTAAATGCTGCCTGCACAATCCTTGCTGCCTCTGGGTCCCACGCGTAACTTTGGTGCCTGTGTCTGGGGCTCGTTGGCGTCGTGCAGCATCCCTGGGACCTGCTCTGCGGTGCCCTGGTGACTGCTTGGGGAGGCAGGAGGAGGACCAGGCGACACCAAGCTGGGTGGCAGTGTTGACCTGCTGGAGGGCAGAGCGGCTTTGCAGAGGGATCTGGACAGGCTGGATTGATGGGCTGGGACCAACGGGATGAGGTTCAACAAGGCCAAGTGCCGGCTCCTGCACTTGGGTCACAACAACCCCCTGCAGCGCTACAGGCTGGGGGCAGAGTGGCTGGAGCTGCCGGGCAGAAAAGGACCTGGGGATGTTGGTCGACTGTCGGCTGAACATGAGCCAGCAGTGTGCCCAGGTGGCCAAGAAGGCCAACAGCATCCTGGCCTGTATCAGGAACAGTGTGGTGAGTAGGACCCGAGAGGTGATCGTCCCCCTGTACTCGGCACTGGTGAGGCCTCACCTCAAGTACTGTGTCCAGTTTTGGGCCTCTCACCACAAAAAAGACATTGAGGTGCTGGAGCGGGTGCAGACAAGGGCAATGAAGCTGGTGAGGTGTCTGGAGAGTAAGTCTTATGAGGAGAGGCTGAGGGAGCTGGGGGTGTTCAGTCTGAAGAAGAGAAGGCTGAGGGAAGACCTTATCACAATCTATAACTACCTGAAGGGGGGATGCAGAGAGGCAGGGGTTGGTCTCATCTCCCAGGTCACAGGAGATAGGACAAGGGGAAATGGCCTCAAGTTGTGTCAGGGGAGGTTTAGATTGGATACTAGGAAAAATTTCTTCATGGAAAGGGTTATCCAGCATTGGAATAGGCTGCCCAAGGAAGTGGTTGAGGCACCATCCCTGGAGGTGTTCAAAAGACGGGTTGACATGGTCCTCAAGAATACGGTTTAGTGTTTTGGCTTTTTTTATTGCTTATTTCTTATTTATTTTTTTGTCAGAGTTAGGTTGATGGTTGGACTAGATGATCTTTAAGGTCCCTTCCAACCTAGACGATTCTATGATTCTATGATTCTAGGTGGCATTGCTGTGGCTCACCAGATGGTTGCTGGGGACTCATCAGTGCAGTGTGTGTGCAAGGAGGCTTAAGCTGGTAGGGCTGGAGTATGGGGTGGCCGTCGAGGATGAGGGGAGGCTACTATAAGTTATGGTACGAGCTGCGGCAATCGGGAGGCAACAGAGCGCAGGTAAAAAGAGCTGGGCAAGCTGGGGACATGCACGGGTGTGTGTGTTTACAGGGCAGGTCTGATGGTAGTGGAGGGTGAGGTTGAGGTGGGAGCGAAGAGGAGCACACTTGTGGGGATGCAGAGCCCAGCTGCCATGTGAAGGATGTGGGGAAGGTGAAGTATTGTGCGTTTGGGATCAGGCAGTGTGGATGGCTACAGCATCAGGGTACAGAAGGAGCTGGCTTGGTGAAGAGGGAAGGTGAGGCTGTGGTTGTATGCGGTGGTGATCAGAGGGAGAAGAGAAGAGAAGAGACAGCAGAGGTGGGACCAAAAGGGGTCCCATCACCTGCTGATGGCTGTGCTTTCTTCTCCTGGCTCGCAAAGGATCACCCTGCCACCCGAGCTCCCTGCCAGAGGCTCATGTTTCTGTGCCCAGCTCATAGGGATGGAGGACAGGCTGGGTGTTACCAGTAAGTGATTGCCTTTACATTGGGGTTGAGTTAAACAGGTCAGGGTAGTGTTCACAGGGCTTCTGTGGCAGACACCAATCCCAGGGCATCATTCCTCCTCTTGGTACATCAGATAAAAAGGACTGTTAATGCTAACATTTGTGCATCACTTATGGTGAGGGCCTGCTCCTGCTTGGACCTGGGGCGTGCCTCCCTTGGACTAATGTCCGTAGTGGACTTGAAAGATGGCAGCACACTGGTGCCCTCGTCATGGCCAGAGACCCCAGGCGCTCTGCCAATGTAAAGGAGAAGAGGTCCCTGCCCCTCTGCCAGAACCCATTTGCCTTCTCGCGTCCATCCTGTGACCGGCTGCACACGCACGTGACTTTTTAATCACCAACAGTGGAAAATTTTCCATTGGGTGCAGTTGGCACTGAGTTCTGGAGTGGAACAGCTGGTCTGCATGGTTGTCCAGTGGCCGAGGTCCCCCTTCCCCTGGGTCACCACCCCCAGAGAGGGACAGGAGACTGGAAGGGAGCTGGGGAGTGTGCCCCTGTGCCTAGGTGGCCAGGGGGCTTGCTTTTGCTGTGGGTGCTTCCTTTGTTGCCCTGGGGTGACTGCCGCGGCCACCGTGCCACCGCAAGGTCATTGCCGTTGGGCTCGGTGGATGGCTCTGGTGTGGAGGCTCCACCAGGGCTTCACCGCAGGCGCGGTGCTGGCTGCGCCGTGTCCCCAGGAGCGGCGGTGCGCGGCGGCTACCCCCGAGGTGAAAAGACGCAGCTTTTTATGAAGCGGAGCCAGCCCGGAGGAATTTTCCCCTTGTGGCCAGCTGTTGTCCTGGGCCTGGCTTGCGTCCTCCAGCACTTCCCACCCCGCGCTGCCTCGGGGAGGGGACCGTGGGCTGGCCCACCCTCCCGGACTCCCTGCACCAGGCGAGCGAGTGGGTGCCACCTCGGGCTGGTTGGGGGGTGAGTAGCTGCGGTGGAGCTGCTGGTGGGGGTGCTGCCTCTGCAGGGATCCTCTTGGGCAGCGGAGAGTTTTCCCCACCCCCAGCTCTGCCGCTGCCTCTTTGTTTTCTGGCAGAAGCCTCTGTGCCTTTTCATTGCCGTTGAGGCGCCGAGCAGGAGCCTACATGTGCTGTGTGTGCGTCTCGCTGGGAACGTGATGCGGGCTGGCAAGCCTGCGGGGCTGGCCATCTCCCTGGCAGGGCTGCGGGGGACAGCCGGCAGCTTCAGGGGGTCTCCTCTCTGTGGGCTGTTCCTCCTCCGGTCGAGCAGGGCTTCGAGGCCGCCGGGTTCCTCCACGAAACCCTCTTTCGCCTTGGCAGCGCTTCTGCACCTTGCCACAAGTAGAGTAAGTTGGATGGGAAAGGGGCTGGTCCTCGGCTGGGCTCCGCCGGGGGCTCGGGCTCTCCGCTGCGGTCCTCCCCTCGCTCCTGCTGGGAAGGCACCTGAGATTAGAGCCTCACCGGGGGCTGCGGAGCCGGATACGGCGGTGGCTGAGGATTCGCCTGTGTGCTGCGCCTGCCTCTCCGTCTATTTGATCTCCCGACTTCCAGCGGGGACTGAATTCCTGTGCTGGATTCTGGGCTCGGCTCTTGTGAAAGGATCCAATTATTTCAGAGCTTTGAGCATCTCCATTTGCTGCCCATATTTGCGGCGCCCGGGTCTGCGCTGGCTGGAATTCCAAGTGATTAACGTGGCTGTGACATCCCTCCTAGGGGTGTTATCTTTGCTCGCTGTCCCCCCCACCGCCCCCCTCTTCCTCCTCCTCCTCCGGCAGCGAGCGAGAGAGACAGGCAGGCAGAGACAAAGGTCTGTCCTCAACCTGGGCTGTCCTCCCCGTGAGCGGCTGCTGCGTGGGATTTCCCTGCCCTTGCCTGCTGCAGGTTTCCTGGGCTCCCGGTGGAAGGCTGGAGCTGGGCGGCCGTGGGCTGTATCGCTGAGGTTTGAGCCTGCTGGTGCTGGGTGGGCAGGGGGTGCTGCCAGCTTTGGAGAGCTGCCCGATTGTCCTGCCGGGTTTTAGGCTGCTTTTCATTCTTTGGCCGCGCTTTCCTGGGGAGAGAGGCAGCCGTGCATGGAGGGGAGGCTGATGGAAGTAGGGGGTGGTGGTGGGTGGTTGGACAGGGGGGGAAAGCCCCCTATACAGGTGGCTGTTGCATAGCAGGATCTGCCTGCAGACCCTGCGAGCCCCCCTTCCCAGCTGCAGGCTATTGTCAGCGTCGCTGCCTGCATGCGAGGCACCCGGGCAAGGTGTATGGAGGCGATCCACGCCAAGACGTGGGGCATCAGGAGGGGCAGGGGCAAGACCCCGGGCTGGGACCTCCGCTAGGGCTCCCCAGGATCCCAGGAGAGGTTTCATTGTGTTATCCTGGGTCAGCCAAGCAGAAGGGCTCCGTCCCTGCGGCACCTGTGCGTGGGGCTGGGGCTTCGGGAGGCACCGCACGTCTCTGGGCAGACCTCAGCCCCACGAGAGCCTGCTGCAGCCTGGAGCCCCAGCAAGGCACCCTGTGGGGAGGGATGCTCTGTCCCTGGGGGTTCTACACCCTCTTCCTGCAGGGTGGGAGGAAGAGCAGCAGCAGCATCTCATGAACACAGGTGCTGTGGGGCAGAGGGAGGTGTGGGATCTGTCTCTGTAGAAGCTATCTCTGGTGGTTTCTAGGAGCTGGCCCTTCTAACGTGGGCAGTGCCTCTTGCCCCATCCTTCCCCTCAGGGCTTGGGTTTCCTCCCCCGTTATCAGCACAGGGGCCAGCACTGAGCAAGGCTTTGCAGCTGCAGAAATCTGGCACGGCAGGAGACTTCCCGAGGACCCCAGAGAGCAGCATTTGCTCTTGCAGTGGGGCGAGGATGCTTCCTCCCTCTGCATCCTCCCTCTCCCTTGTTTCCACCAAGTCTGAGCTCCTTCCTTCCCAACCTGAATCCCAGGGGAGTGCCAGAGCCACATTTATACTGGTTGTCTTTCCCTTCAGGCACAGTTTTGCTTCTCTAGCATCTTTCTAACCATCTTCTCTCCAAGATTGCCACCTCTCCTGTGGACAGTGATGAAGGTGGTCCCCAGCCTCACATGTCTGTCTCTCTGCTGACGGCGATATGCCTGATCTGCCAGGCTGTGGAGAAACCCTTCTCTGGTGGCAGCATTGCTGCTGGTGCTGCCATCCTTCAGGGTTGTGATGGAAACTTTCTGCCTGCTGGCACTTCTCAAGCTCTGCTCTTAGCCTGTGCCAGGGAGCTTCTGGTTTTGCATTTCCACTGGTTAGATTTCCTTCCGTCTCCTTGCGTTCAGATAGGACCAATGGAGCTGTGACTTATGCTCCAGGCAGTCTGTTTCCAACAGTTTTTGTTGCCTCTTCTCTTGCCTTGTTCTCTGCTTGTGCCAAGGATGGTTATTTGCCGTCCTGCAGTGACAGCCCCGCTCTTTCCTGGCTATGTGGTTCCTGCTTCACCCCCAGTGAGCCTGAGAAGGTCTCCTTAGCACTTCCCAGGTGAGGGAGCAGGAGGGAGGAAGGCAGCAAAAGCTGGTGGGTTTGAGGTTGGTTTGGGTCTTTTTTTTTTCAGTCTAAATGGTGCAAGGACCCCTACCAGCTCCTGGGCATGGTGCTCTGCCCCAAGCAGCACTGCCCAGACCAAAGCCCGTTTTCACCAGCTGTGTGCCCCCCTGACTCTCTGGTACTGCTGTTCTGGGAAGCTGCCTGGATCCCCACTGGGTGAGCACGGCCCTTTGGGCACAACTCTTGCTCTTCTCCTTACAACAGTGCTGTGCTTCCAGCCCTGCCAGGGTCCCTTTTCCAAGGGTTCTGCTGGTCCTGCCCCACGACAGATGCCCCTCTGGCTGTCAGAGCTGCCCCCACACCCATCCTGCTTCCTTTCTGGCTGGTACAGTACGATTAAACAGCAACAGATCCTTTTGCAGGCTGCAGCCCAGCATGTGGTACAGCTGCATCGCCCAGCCAGGGACCCTCCCTCACCCACCACCGTCCTGCTCTCTTGCCACCAGACTGAGACCACGGTCTGTTAATTCTGGGTTGCCCCTGGAATGAAGTCAGCAGGTAAGCCAAGCCCCTGGCCCCCTCCAGGCCTGGCTTTGTCATCCTGCATCAGGATGCACTTTTGGGGTGGGCTGGGGAATCCTGGCATTTCCCAGCACGATGCTTCATGGGGGAGTATCTGGGCTGGCAAAACCTGGTGCAGGCCCTTGTGCTAGGAGTGTGCACTACTGGCTGGCGTTGGCATCACCTAGTGACTCGTGTGGAGGTCTCGACTGGGGTGGATTTGTGGTGTCAGCACGTCAGCCTCTCTTGATGGACCCATTCTCCCAAAAGGCAGCTGCTGCTGGGGAGCAAAGGGGCTCAGCCTGCCTGCACCAGGATTTGGGAAGGGCTGTGACTGCAGAGGGTCATGAGAAGGAGAAAGAAAGGATGCAGGTGAAACTGCTTATTTGTCCCAGTGTGGACACACGCAGGAAGGATGTGGCTTTTTACCACCACACCATACTGACTCTTGCTGCTGTTTTCTGATTTTCCTTCCCTCTGGTTGACTGTGCCACGCAAGACATGGTACAAATCTTCTCCAGGGCTGGAGGGAGGAAGCAGCAACCTTCCAGGCAGGCAGAGCACAGCATGTTACCACCTTGGTGTACGCCCACAGCTGCGGGCATTCACCTGCTTTTCTACCTGCCTTGGTGCAGGCTCCATGTGGGCTGCCAGGAGGAGCTGATCTTTACAAAGAGCTTTTGTTGAGGTTTTGGACCAGAGGTTTGTTACGCTATGGCATTGATTTGCCCTGCTGCAAGCACTCCTTGGGAGCAGTGTATTATACCTCTCTTCTGGCTGGTTGTTGGCAATGCCCTTTTCCAGCTCTGCTGGTGGTGGCTTTTGGGCTGACCACCTCTCAGGGACTGGCCATGACTGCCTGTTAATTACAAATCCTATTGGAAATATAATGAAAAAACAGCCTGTTTCCTGGGGCAGGCAAGGTCAGGCAGCAAGCACAGCAGGTGATCTGCTGAAGCTGGCTTCCTACCTGCAAGATGGTGGGATGGAGAACTTCCTGGACCAGGGTGCCAGAACAGGGCGGTTCAGTGCCTCTGAGCATCCCATTGGGGATTTTATTTATCTGCCTGTTTCCAGCCTTCACGGCAGCACTCGCTGCTGGGTTGGGATGCCCAGTGGTGGCTTCCCTCTGGATGGCCACTGCAGTGAGCACCTGGTTGAGGGCTGCATGGCAAGGGAGGCAGGGAGGGCATGGTCCCCAGGGGTGGGCAGCAGTGTTTCCTTCTTCTCCTGGAGGTTCCTGGGCTGCCCCTGCCACAGAGTGGCTGAGGGCAGAGATGCCCAAGGGCTCCTGCCCACTCTGAAGGTGTTGCACCAGGAGCTGCTGCCTGAGCTGACGCTCCTCCTTGCCCTCTTCCAGGCATCAAAGCTGCAGTGCCGGTGGATTATGACCGCAGGGGAGCTGTGTTGCATCTGCAAATCTCTGTCATGCATCAAGGGCACATCTGAGCAGGTGAGTGCTGTGCACATGAAAGGAATGCTATCTTTGCGCTGGGGGAAGCTGGTGGGGGGCCATCACGGCTCATGGCTGTCAGGCTCCCGGTTTCTGCCTTCCCTGACAGGCATCTCTTGTTGGAAGAAAACAACTGCAAACTCTTCTCCTTGTCTGTAGGGACAGACAGTGAGCTGTGCTGTGGGTGAAAGGGGTGGGAGGTGAGCGTGAAACCAGCATCTAGCTGGAGGCCCAGAGGTTGCTGGTGAACTGCAGTGTCTTGGAAAGCAAGACATGAAATGGTCACCAGAAGGAAGCAGGGTTCTGTTGATATTCACGGGTTTTCATACAGAAACATAAACAAAAGGGATGTAAAATACAAGCCAGGTGTGAGAGTTCACAGCTTAGCTTAAAACATTTGTGGTTTAAATGGAAATCAAGGTAATAGCACTGTCTGAAAAGGCTGAGATGTACATGGCCTTTGGGTTTGGGAGGTTGGGAGAGACTGAGCCCTGATGCCACCTTCTCTGCTTGTGTGACCCCACAGGCAGGCAGAATTCTCCTGCCCTTCTCCTGGAAAGCATCTGAATCACTCCAGCCTTTTATCTCTCATTTTCCTTCCCTTCAGAGCTGCTGTAGAAACTGAAGAGGTGGAGAGAGCACTGCAGAGGTTCAGAGGCACACAGTGATGGTGGGAGCCATTCCACGGCAGCCACGCCGCTTCTGGGGGGTGCCTCGCTGGCAGGTGTCTTCAGCTAATTGTGCCAACGACCGCCCACTGCGGGACAAGGAGGTTAATCCAGAGCAAAGCAGGGTTCTGCTGCAGAGGGGTGAGTGTGGGGGGCAGCCAGGACAGGCTGCAGTGTGTTGGGTTACACAGAAGGGTTGAGGCTGGGAGGGACCTCCCAACCCAGAGAAGCTGTGGATGCCCCATCCCTGGAGGTGTTCAAGGCCAGGCTGGATGGGGTTTTGAGCCCCTGGGCCAGTGTGAGGTGTCCCTGCCCATGGCAGTGGGGTTGGAACTCGATGATCTTTAAGGTCCCTTCCAACTCTAACCATTCTATGATTCTATGACCTCTGGTGGTCATCTGGTCTGACCCCTCTGCTCAGGCAGGGCCACCTAGAGCCATTGCCCAGGGCTGTGTCCCAGCAGCTTTTGAATGTCTCCAAGGATGGAGACTCCACAACCTCTCTAGGTAACCTGTTTCAATGCTCAGTCACCTTCACAGTACAAAGGAAGTGTTTTTTGATGTTCAGACAGAACCTCCTGTGTTCCAGTTTGTGCCCATTGCCACTTGTCCTGTCTCTGGACACCACTGGAAAAAGCCTGGCTCCATCTTCTTCGCACTGTCCCTTCAGGTATTCATAGTAATTCATTGGTAAGATCCCCCTGAGCCTTCTTTTCTTCAAGCTGAAGAGTGCCAGCTCTCCCAGCCCTTCCCCATAGGAGAGGTGCTCCAGTCCCTTCATTATTTTAGTGGCCCTTTGCTGCACTCTCTCAGGTGTGGTCTCACCAGTGCTGAGAAGAGGGGAAGCATCACCTTCCTCGACCTGCTGGCAACACCATGCCTAATGCAGCCCAGGATACTTTGTCCTTCTTTGTGACAAGGGCACATTGCTGGCTCATGGTCGACTTGGTGTCCACCAGGACCCCAGGACCTTTTCTGCAAAGCTGCTTTCCAGCTGGTTGGCCCCCAGAACATCTTGATGCATGGTTATATCTTTCATCACTCCTTTTAAATAAAATCCCTGGACTCAACCACCCTGGCCTGCCACTTTTTCATCCCCATCAA
The DNA here is from genome assembly GCF_001431845.1 of Calidris pugnax. NCBI lineage: Eukaryota > Metazoa > Chordata > Aves > Charadriiformes > Scolopacidae > Calidris > Calidris pugnax. The sequence continues at coordinate 1,318,833 of NW_015090963.1, read as the reverse complement.
GGCAGAGGTCCAAATGCAACGTGCAGCCTTGCTCTCCAGGTAGCCTTGACCCACTTGGAGAACTGATTCCCCTGTTGCTCATCTGCCCCTAAGCCTTTGCTCCACAAGAGCCAGGTAGAACTGTGGGGACAAGCAAAGGGCAGAGCTGCCAGGCACAGGCAGTTTGTCAGGCTCTGGAGCTCCTCGATCTGGCAGTGACCTCATGCATCTCCTCAGTTCTTGCAGCCATTTCAGTATTTATTGTGCCGGAAAAACTCATGGCCAGGATTCTCACAGCTCTCTCAAACTGGGCTGAAAATCAGAAGTGAGGTGCCATGCAGCACAACAGAGGTCAGGCCCTCAGGGCAGGCTGGGGTGGGTGGATGGTGCAGGAGCCCATGATGGGCTCTGCAGCCCCTGGTACCACCCAGCTGCTAATTGGGGTGGTGGAGCTCTCTGGTCCATGTGTCCCCAGGCTGCCTAGCCAGGTTTATGTCCCTGCCATGGCGTTGGCAGCGTAGGGCACAAGCCCTGCCTTGTTCAGCACGTGTGGCCGGGGCAGGTCGTCTTGGTGACTGCTGGGAGATCTTGTTGCTGTTGCCCAAAAGTGTGATTACAGCCCTGAGCCCCTAGGACTGGTCTGACCTGCCTGACTCATGCGCTCCACAGCAGCGCAAGCACATCACGTCCCTGGCAGAGGACAGGCCCCCTCTTCCTCACTTGTCCAGACTTGTCCCCAGTAGCCTCCAGCCTGGCTGGAGACTCCTCTCCATGCCCAGCCTGGGAAGGAAGTGCTGATCCTGCAGGTGGGTGATGCCCCAGGGTTCCCTGGGGAGCCACACCAGCCTGGTTCCTCTTCCTGTCCCCGGAGAGGGAGGTCTGAGGGGGGGACACTTTTTATCCCAGCAGGTTCATTGCAGCAAAAATCCCAGATGAGGACAGATATACCAGACTGATCTCCGTCCTCCTGCTCTCTCTTTCCAGATGCCGCGCTGCAGTGTACTCCATAGTGGAGCACTCACCCGGACGTCCTGAGTGAGGAGGGGTCCATCTCCCACCCTGCCCTCATCCCCTGTCCTGTGGCACTTTACGGCCCCACTCCTGCTGCTGCATGGGCTGTTCTGACTCTGGCTCCGCTCGGAGTCCAGGCAAATAAGGCTCCATGCGGCACATCCACACAGAGACGTCCCTGCCCCCGGAGCGCGGCACGGACCCCGGCCTGTCCCAGCCCAGTGGAGAGACACCCTTGGAACCTTCCTCGCAGCGCTGCACCCACCGTGGCATCCTGATGGGCTACAACGAGACGGAGATCAAGCGCCAGAAGGTTTACCAGGTGTCCATCTTCTCCCATCTCTCCAGCTCCTCCGAGAGCACGGAGCAGCGGGCAGGCAGCCGGCCGGTCGTCAAGAGGGGTTACCCCGAGCAGCGAACTCCAGAGGGGGTGAGAGATCCCAAACGAACTCACTGGGGTGGCGGGGGGGTGGACAGCAAGCGCGATGGAGGCCCTGGGCAAGCTTCTCTGGACGATGACGATACCTTTGAGGATGGTCTGCTGGTGGAGGAGCTATCCCTGTGTGGGTCTGCCCAGCACTTCTCCCACAGCGGGCTGCGGGTGGTGGAGCACCGGTGTGAGGGCAGCCCAAGCCGCAGTCCCAAGGCCAGCAGAGAGAACAAGTCGCAGGATGTCGTCTCCTCCTCCTCCCCCTCCTCCTCCTCCTCCTCCTGGCCCCAGCACATTGCTTGCAGTACTTTGCACAAAAGAGATGGTTGCCCTGTCTCATCTGGGGATCAGCCCACAGATTGTGGGGAAGATGAAGAGCGGGCAAGTGGCCACAACTTACTTCAACTTGATTTGCACAATATTGCACAAACAGCCTGCTTGGACTCTGGTGGGAAGAGAGAGAAGGCGGGGAGCAGCCCAACTCACAGTAGCTGGGCTAGTGGAGAAGAGGAGTGGCCAGTACTGGCCAACAAGTGCAAGGAGCCCCCAGCTCCTCAGGCAGCACTCAGCCCCGAGCCCAGCAACCTGAGCTCCCTGGAGAAGACTCCCTGCGGGAGCAGCCAGCTCAGCAGCAGCAGCTGCCCGGCCAAAAGAAAGCTGCTGCCCGCTGGCGAGGCTGTGGCCGACTCCTGCTCTGAGGACGAGAGCTTGTCCCCACCAGCACGGAGGAAGAGGACCCTGCCGTGCCACCCGGTGCCCACGGCCTGCCGCAGCACTGATGCCAAGGGGGCTCCGTTTTGGAATCACCTGCTTCCCACCGCCAAGGTGAGCGTCGCTCGTGGCAGGAGGCAGGGCATGGCCTGGAGACACGCAGAGCTCGTGGTTGTCCTTGTGGGCAATGCGGTCCATCGTGACACGGCATCCTGTCCTGTCCCGGTGCCACCACACTGCTGTAAGCAGGATGCTGGCTGACAGCCAGCCCTGGCACACGTGGTGTATGGGCTGTCACTCTTGACACGCTTTAGTCACTGGATCCACTGCTTGCAGTCAGCTCTTTTAATCTAGAGAGCCTTGCTTGGACATGACACGAGCTCCCTGTGACAGTGGGAGCTGGACATGTGGCATGGGGTGACACTCAATGTCTGACAAAGTCATGCTAAGCCAGACTTTCTGGCAAGTTTGGGAAGGGTGGCTGTCTTCTGGCTGTCTGATGAGGAGGAAGGCAGAGGAGAAGGGTGTCTTGAGTCCCTGTCTGTGATACCTATCCATCAGGGCAAGGGTTTGGTGGCAGGGGGTGGGACTGGATGTGCTTTGGACAGGGACTGGGAGCCCCAGTGCTGTGTGCAGAGATGCCACTGACTTTTCTGCAATTCTGGAGTGGCCATGGCATGTCCCCAGCGTGCCACAAACTCAAAAATGAAGCAGATGCCGGAGGTTTGCACCCACCCTGGCAGCTCAGGAGCTGCCTGTGGTTCTTCCCTGCTTATGAGCCCCTCCTGGCCAGCTCTCTGCCTTCACCATGTCCTGCCAGCTGAGGCTGCAACAGGCTCACGCCAGAGCCAGCAAGTTCCTCTTCTTCCCTGGGGCATCCCATGGTGCAGGGAACTGCAGGGACCAATGGCAGAGCTGCTCTGGCTTCTTGCTGCTTGGAGCCAGGACACCCTGTCCATGGGGGACAGCTCCATCCCTGCTCACCTGTCCTTTTTGGTGACCGTCCCCCAACCTGGCTGCCCCCAGCACTGCCCTTGCAGAGTGAAGCCCTCCAGCAGCTTCCCTGGGCTTTCCAGCTTGGTCATGCCAGCCAGCTCCATCATCCCTTTGTGTTGTGCTGCCCTTTGTGTGGCTTCCAGAAGAGAAAGCCCCCGAAAAGGGGACATCTTTAAAAGGAGGCTGCAGTGTGGTCCTGGATTTAACCCTGCTGCTGTAGGAGCCTGGACGTGGGCAGGGGGGGGCAGCAGGCCACTGCCTAGCGGCACTATGGAGGACTCTGCATGAATCACCAGGAGACGGGACTTCTGGGCTGATCGGGAAGCTTCATCGTACGTGTTACCCTTCCCTGGGAGGTGGAAGGGGGTGTTGGAGCCTGGCTCTGTTTGGGGCTGTCTTGTTACTGAGGATGGTCCCGACACCTGCTTTGCAAGGTGGGAGCTGTGTGCTGCACCCTCAGCTTGGCTACCAACACCCCCATCCCCAGCGAAGCCACCTTGGGGTTGGGAGAGCCCTGCATCTTCACCAGACACTGTGGCCATCACGCTGCCCTGCTGGCCACCCTTGCAGAGGCTGCCAATGGCTCCCCATGGATGGGAGCACCTCCAGTCTGCTGGGACCTTTTGGGGCAAGGGCAAGGGGTGATGCCATCTCCTGTGCACAGTCCCCAGTTGCTGTCCTAACACCCTTCTCTATTTCGTGTCCCCTCCAGAGCTCTGTGGGTTGCACTGCAGTCGGAAGGAGGCTGAAGAGCGGGCTGCGCCTCAAATTGTGAGTGTCCTGGCGGTACCATGGAATGGATGTGGGGGCTCAGGGTGCCCAGCCACCCTCACACCCCACAGCCCATTGGGAGGGTCAGGCTGGGTCCCTTCCCTGCCCCAGGTGTCTCCCTTCCATAAGACCCCAGGTTGTGGGGCAGAGGGAGGTTTATTCTGCCCCTGGTGGGTGGGAAAGTGGGTTCAACCTCCACCAAAGGGACAGGGGGACCTGGAGAGGGCAGCCCAGGGCTGCATGTGCTCCAGTCCAACACCGATCTTCTCTCCTCTCTCAAAGGCGACATCTTCGAAACAGACTCCGGAGGGGTACCAGGTCCTCCACAACGTCCTGGGCCACCACTGCTTTCAGCCATGCTCTGCTGGGCAATTTTGAGGTAATGGCACTCACCTGCCCCGGAGGGAGGTGGGTCCCAGGGTCTCCAGGCTGGGCTGGCGACAGATGTGAAAGGCTGAACTTGACAGGATTCCCGGAGTGGGGCTGGGGTGGTTGTCTCCAAGGGCCTGGTGCATGGTGGCTGTGTCACACACAGCCAGCAGATCCTTGGGTGATGTGCCAGGACTCTGAACCCTGCTGAGATGGCTGTGGTGGGCCTGAGCCCGGGTGCTCTTATTGCTTCTCTGTGTTAGATGGCTGGGTTTAGCCCACCAATTCAGGATGGGTCTGGCTCAAAGCAAGCAGCCAGGGTCCCTTGTGGGTGGTCTCCGGAAAACTGGGAGACACACAAGGGCAAGCAGATATGTGGTTGTGGTGGAGATAGGATTGATCTCACCTGCAGCTTTGAAGTGAGGGGCAGTACTGGTGTGTGAAGGTCCATAATGCTTCCCTCCTCTCTCAGGAGTCCATCCTGAAAGGGCGCTTTGCACCGTCGGGGAGGATCGAGGGGTTCACAGCAGAGATTGGTGCCAGCGGCTCCTACTGCCCCCAGCACGTCACCCTGCCCGTTGACGTCACCTATTTCGACATCTCCGAGCACAGCGTGCCCTCGCCTTTCCTGGTACGTGGATGAGGGAGGGCTGGGACTGTGGGGGAGGTGAGTGGGGGCTGTACCCAGGCACCAAACGTCCTGGGGGCTGCCCCTCTCTGGAGAGCGTGGCTCGAACGACCACCTCCCTGAGAAGACTGCTGGCTGCGCCAGGAGCAGTTTTTAACCCCAAAAGCAAAGAGGGAACGAAGAGGGAACCCTTGCAGGCATGTGAATGGGCAGGGTGCCGTCTCATGAATGTTGCTTTGCTGTCACCTCTTTGTTGATGATTGTTCATCCCCTGGTCTAGAGAGTGACTGAGCTGGGCTACTTCTTGCCACCTTGTGCCAGGTGTCCCAGCTGGGCTCTCCATGGGCTTTCTCCCTCTCATGTGCCGTTTCTTTTGCCTCCTCAGGGAGTGATTAACTTGGAGGCCTTGGGAAAGAAGGGTTACAGTGTCCCCAAAGCTGGAACCATCCAAGTGGTGAGTCATCCGTCCCCTGGTCTCTGTTGGTGCCATGGGGAGGGGACATGGTGGGCTCTGGTTGCCCCCAGGGTGGATATGCTCCATTACTTTGTTTGGCAGGGCAGCAGCCAGAAAGCATGTGCAGAGCAGTTATGTGGCCATCAAGACAGCACAGCGGAGGGGAGCATGGGGTCCCCAGGGTGCTGGCAGAGGACAAGGTGATGGGAGATTTAGGGAAGGAAGATGCTGGTGGGGAGGGGTGGGGTCTTGATAGAAGAGCATGTGTGTGCAGTGGGGGTAGGATGGTAGCACAGAAGTAGAGGTGGGTGGGAAGGACTGACTTCTGGACCTCAAGCTCTGCCCTTCGGGGCTGGTGTGGGGCTTTCTGGACACTTAGGCCTGTTGGTGCCACCCTTAGGTGCCCCAGCCCTGCCCTATGGATCCATTCCTGCACCTTTCCCAGCCTCATGCCCTACCCTTCTGCCCTCAGACCTTATTTAACCCCAACAAGACTGTGGTGAAGATGTTCTTGGTGACGTACGACTTCCAGGACATGCCAGCCAACCACATGACCTTCCTACGCCATCGCATCTTCCTGGTGCCCGTCGGGGAGGGTGAAAGGGCCACCATGGCCCCCAGCGACCCTCCAGGCACCGATCCGCCCCGCAGGGTCCTCTGCTACCTGATGCACCTAAGGTAGGGCATGCTGGGAGGGATGGACATCTCCCCCAGCACCACCCCTGGGCTCCTCTCCCATGTGTCCCTGCCTCCCCCAAAGAGGCAAGATGGCAGTCTGGGGAGGAGCAGGGACCGGCTGCTCCTTTGGGGAGGTCGGAACCGCCACCCTGCCCCAGAACAGTGTCCGCTGTCCCTCTGAAGGTTAACCAGAGCATGGTCACATTGACCAGGGGCCGAAGTAGGCGAGGGGGTTGTGCCCTTGCTGAGGCTGCCCTGCCCTTGCCCGGGAGCCTGAGGTCCCTCTGCCCTGTTCTTGTCCCCCACTCAGGTTTCACAGCTCCAAGTCGGGGAAGATCTACCTTCACGACGACATCCGGCTGCTTTTCTCCCGCAAGTCGATCGAGGTCGACTCAGGGATCCCCTACGAACTGAAGTCCTTCACGGAGATGCCGAGGAACCCCTCTTACTCCCCCCGGGCCTGACCTTCTCCATCCCCCAGGGCCACGGGGGACCCTCCAGCCCAGCACTTTTGGGGACAGATGAGTAAAAGGGGCAGCAAGCAAGCACCGCCTTGAAGTATCGCCCTCCCCACGCGCCCTGCTCCTCCTGAACAGCACGGATGCCGTGCCCGTGCCCTGCGGCAGGGCTGGGATCACGGATGGGGATTCACCAGGAGGGGCAGGGGCTGGGGAGCGGCTTGGAGGCTCAGCTGGAGCCGGGGTTGGGGGGGAAGAGTTGAAGAATTGGGTGGGGGGCTCCGGGTAAAGCTGGTCCCGGGGTTGGGAGCAGAAAAGTGCGGGCAGAGTTTGTATTTATTTGTATTTATTGTTGCTGGGAGCACAGAGGAGGCTCGTGCGGAGTATCAGAGGTGCTGTGCTGTTCTTCCCCCCCCACCCCAACACACACCACCACCACCCCCCATCTTGGTCCTGGAGGGTCCAAGCGCAGGGCTTGCCGGGGGTTCGGGGCAGGGCTGTGGGGACCGTGAGGGTGGCTGGGGATGGAAGGTGACACCTCGTGCTCTGAGTGGGGATGTGTTACAAGCCCTGGGAGAGGCTGAGACTCGCCAGGAAGCAGCTCCTGGGGGGCCAGCCCCGCTTCAGGCAGCTTGGGGCAGCCTAGACTTGCCCTCCCACCCTTTGAGGGCAAGCCATTCCCCAAGAAGTCTGTCAGGGGAAGCGGCTATTGCCATGGATATGACACGGCTGGGCTCCTGGGGCTCTCTCTGGGAGCATGGGGACAGCCCTCCCAGCCCCACAGCCCATGGGGCGAGGTGGCTCCCAGAGGAGGTGGCCATGGCCTCCCCCACCCACCCAGGGGAGGGTGGGAACCCCGGCCAGGGTCCCGAGGAAGGGGAGCAGCAGTAGGGGCCATCACAGGAGTGTGGGGCTCGGGCCTCCAGGAGGGGATTTGGGGATGATGTGGAGAAGTCCTACTCACCCCCTCCCCACTTAACGCCCCCCCGGGCCTGCTCGCCCCTCAGCCCCGCTGGCTGCATCCCAGCGGGGCCGGGGCGGGGGGGTGGAGGTGGGGAGGGGGAGCTGTACCGGTACTTTTCGTGTTCTGTTTCTAATTTAAATAAACGCCTGTTTGGAAACCCCACTCGCTCTCCACCGCTGCTTGGATTCTGGGGGGGGGGCGGAACCAAAGAGCGACGGAACCAAGAAGCTGCGCCTCCCGCGGCGGGCCGGAACACCCGGAAGGGGCGGGACGTGCCGGGTGGAGGGGAAGTGTGTGGCGGTAGTTGTTCCGGGTCGGCGGGAGAGCGG
>NW_015090963.1:1306057-1310794 GCF_001431845.1 Calidris pugnax | reverse complement strand
GGGTTGTGGTGTGGGGAGGGTTAGAGAGGAGGCTGGGGGGTGGGGGGAACCGGGCGTGGAAGGTAGTGAGGGGAGCTGTGGGAGTGAGGGGCTGAGGGGCAACAGGTCTCTGTGGGGAGGAGAGGGGGTAGGATGCAGACAAAGATGGGGAATCTTTGTCTGCATCCTGTTGAAGGTGGGGTTGGCCTGGGATGGAGGTGAGGGAGAGGGGTGGGAGGAAGGAGTCTGACCAGGTTACAGGGGGCTGAGTGGGGCAGAAGAAACCCCCGACACACACCCCTTCTTTCCCCTTACGGTGTCAGGGAGGCTTTATTCCTCCCCTTCACTGGAGATGTGAGGGAAGGGGAGACACAGAAAGCTCCCACACGAGGGTGGCCTCCCCCTAACACCTGAGGGGAAAGCCCTGACACTCGTGCTGGCCCTCGGGCCCAGATCTCACCACTGAGGGCACAACCCATGTCCCTCGTGGCGTGGGCGTCTCCAGGGTGTCAGTGCTGTTTCCTGCCCTGGTGTATGGAGGCCATGAGGAGTGATCCCAGATGGGAGAGCAGGGATGGTGCTGGGCTCTGAGGTGCCATCAGCCGGTTTCCATTCTGTTCCTTTTCCTTTCTCCAGCGCTCCCAGCAGCTGAAGCGTTCAGCGTGGCTGGCCCCAGCACCGTACCGCTTGAGCTCTGGCCTGCCCGTGAATATTGGGGTGCTCTTTGTGCCGCAGCAGGAGGCTTGGGTGGTGGAGAGGATGGGCAAGTTCCACCGAATCCTCGAGCCTGTAAGGAGCTGCTTTTCTCCCCTTCTGGATTCAGCAGGTTCCTAAAGCTGTAGCAAGGCGCGTCCTTTCCGCGAGGATTTGGCGGATGGTGTGCTTATTCTTCCAGATTTTTGACTGCCTGTAGACTTAATTTTGTTTCGTTGAGTGTTAAAAGCAGTGAAAAATTTAAATTTCTCCCCATGTGTAAAGCATGTTTCCTCTGCGTGCAGCATCTATGTGCACAGCCCTCTCTAGTCTGGCTGAGCTCTCTGGATGAGAAAAAGCCCAGAGAGCTCCGAGGGCTCAGCCATCTAATCCTGCTGTTTTCCCAGGGTTTGAACTTTCTCATCCCTCTCCTGGATCGGATTCGTTATGTGCAGAGTCTCAAAGAAATTGTTATTAATGTCCCGGAGCAGTCAGCTGTCACCCTAGGTAAGGAACAGCTTCTGCATCCTGCCCCTTTCCTTCTGTTTTATCCCGGGTGAGGAGGGGACAGAGTGAGAGGAGTGGAGATGTCTCTGTCTCCTGCACTCAGCCCTGTCCCAGGGGACCTGGACTTGGCCATGTTTCTGGCTCTGCAAGGGGGAGAACCCCAGGAGGTCCCATCTGCCCTCTCAGAGCTGCGGCTGCCCCTTCTTGCTGCGTTGCACCTAGGCAGGAATCCATTTTTCAGATGTTTTCCTGTGTTGAACCACAACAAAATCTCCGTGTCTCTAAAAAGTATTTCAAATAAGGTTAATGGACGACTCTTGTTAAAATTTTAGTATTAAGCTTTTCGTTTTTTGGGTTTTTTGTGTTTGGGTTTTTTTTTTTCCCTACATAAATAAAGATTTTAAGATAACTACAGTATGAAATGTTTTGATCTGCAGAGCAGAGACTTGCATATTAAAACATCAAAATACAGTGTTTTCTAGGGAACGCCAAGGTCTTGTTTACAAAGCCTTTTAGATGAGGGAATCGGTTTCAGCCAATCCCTCTTCTGTGCCACGCTGTGGGGAACCAGGAGGGGAAGGGGTGACCCTGCCCAGCTCCACCACTTCTGTCGGGGGAGAGGGGAGTCGCCATGGTTTGTCTTTGCTGCTTCAGGACGTCTTGTTCTCTCCCCACAGATAACGTCACCCTGCAGATTGATGGTGTGCTCTACCTGCGGGTGATGGACCCCTACAAGGTACCCTCCCTGTTGCACTCACACTCGCCCCGGGTCAAACCCTGCCTTCTCCTGCCGTTCCTCTTGGCACTGCCGTCGACTCTTTGTTTTCTGCTTCTGCTCTCCAGGCCAGCTACGGGGTGGAAGATCCAGAGTACGCAGTGACCCAGCTGGCCCAGACCACCATGAGATCTGAACTTGGCAAGCTCTCCCTCGACAGAGTGTTCCGGGTGAGCTGGGGAGGTGGAGCAGCAATACGTCCTCTGCTTGGAGGGCTTCTGGCTTCAGCTTCAGTTGACCTCTAAGCGAATCCTTGGAGATGGGTCATGTTTTGGTTATTTTGGTTTGGTTTGGCTGACCTTGGCCCGCGAGGGGGTGTGTCTCTGTCTCCCTCCTGACCCCTGTCTCCTGCTAAAACCCCTCTTCTTGGCTGTTTGCCGTTTCTTTTGTGCCTCCCAGGAGCGAGAGTCCCTCAACGCCAACATTGTGGATGCCATCAACCAGGCCTCCGACTACTGGGGCATCCGCTGCCTGCGCTACGAGATCAAGGACATCCACGTCCCCCCGCGCGTGAAGGAGTCCATGCAGATGCAGGTGCGGTTCTCTGGCAGGGCGGTCTGGAAAAAGAGGGAAGTCTGCCTTTCCACCCCAAACCGTTGTTCTCCATCCAGAGCTGGCAGCACTGGTCCCTCCTGTGGTGAGGGAAACCTGTTGGCACTTTGGCTGCCAACGTACAGCTCTTGAATCAGTAATTCCCGTCCTTATTTCGGCAGTGGTGGCCCCTGCCAAACACTTTACATGCAAGCCCTGCCAGCTCACTTTAAGGCTCTGTAGGGAGCAAATCCCAGAGCTCTGAGGGTCTTCTCTTGAGAAGAGCCAGGCTCCAATCTCCAGGATGGAAGGGGAGGAGGGGGGAAGCGGCTGTCCAGTTTGCTGTGGACCGGGCTGCAGGGTTCTGAGCAGTGTGAGGAGCAGACCGGCCCTCACCAGGGCCCAAGACACACAGGAGCGTGTCCTCGCTGTGCTTGCCCCGTGGCTGGGATTTCCCCAGCGTGGTGGTGGCCGGCTGGGACCTGACCTGTGTCTGCAGGTGGAGGCCGAGCGACGGAAGCGGGCGATGGTGCTGGAGTCGGAGGGGACGCGGGAGTCGGCTATCAACGTGGCTGAGGGGCAGAAGCAGGCCCAGATCCTGGCATCAGAAGCTGAGAAGGCCGAACAAATCAACAAAGCTGCTGGTAGTGCCTTGGGCTAGAACCTCCAGGGGATGGGGGATGGGTAGCCCTCTGCCACCACCCAGGGTGGTGGTCCTGGGGAGGGACAACATGCCAGTCTGCGGGCCAGGCTTCCACACCTTCCCTGCTGGGTCCCTCGGGCTGAGCTCCAATTCCTGTTGCTGCCCCACAGCCCGGGGAGCTCCTTGCAAGCTCTTTGTGGTGGTTCTGATGTGCCTCCTGCTGTGGTTGGTTGCAGGAGAAGCCAACGCCGTGCTGGTGAAGGCCAGGGCCAAGGCGGAGGCGATCCAGCTCCTGGCAGCCGCCCTGGCACAGCAGGTGAGCCGTGGGGCAGCCAGCACTGGGGGAGGTGACACCACAGCCTGGGTGTCACCTGTCTCTCTCTTGGACACTACCCTGGTGTCTTCAGCAAGGAATTTGGCTGTCTTGGGGGCTGGGGAAGGGGTGGGGAGGGGGTCTGGGTGGTACCTGTCTGGCTGCTGAGCCTCCTCCCTCTCCCCCCAGCACGGCAGCGCCGCCGCCTCGCTCTCTGTGGCAGAGCAGTATGTGAACGCCTTCTCCAAGCTTGCCAAAGATTCCAACACCCTCCTGCTGCCCACCAACGCCGGCGATGTCACCAGCATGGTGGCACAGGTCAGTGTGGCCAGAGGCACCCCCTCTCTTGCCCGCAGGAGGTGACAGGGGCCGCCTGGTGGGGCCCAAGCCCTCTCCTCTCCTGACCCATGGCTCTCTCCTTCCCTCCAGGCCCTGGGGATCTATTCCACACTGACCAAGCCTCAAGCTGTGAAGGCCCAAGAGGAGGTGCCCCCAGCCCGTGAGGACCCCCAGCCTCCCTCCGTGGACATGCTGAAGGCAGAAGAGACCAGCTCCAGCTAGCGGGGCTAGGGGAGGGGGTTCCTGCACCCCGCCAGTGCTGTCCTGCTGCTCTCCCCGGTCAGACGTTCTTCTTCCCTCGGTCCTTATTTTGTATTTGAACTTAAATCATGTAATAAATGGTAGGGGTGCTGCTGCAGCCCGTCCCCTCGCCCTGGAGAGCCTGACCTGCCCTCTGCTGCTGGAGGAGAGAGGGGGGCATCCTTCCTAAGAGGGCTCCTGCTGGGGAGCTCCCACAGACATGCAGTGATCCGAAAGAGAAGCTGGGGAACCCCTGTGCCAGGGAGGATAATCCTTTTCCTCGGGGGGAGCGAGGAGAAACCCCTACCCCAGGGGGAGATCCATCATCTCCATCATCGCCCCCTTGCTCTCCCGGTAGCTGCCGCTGTGGTGCGCAACGGAGGGTTCACCATTATGAGAAGCGGGCGTGTGTCTGTGTGTCCCGCTCTGGCGATTAATGAATTAATTAAAGCAACGTCCCCGCCGAGCTGGGGCGAGGGGGAAGGGGGAGTGCTCGGGGTGTTAACTCCCCCTGCAGGCCCTGAGACCTTCCGGCCGCCAGGGGGCGCTGTCGCCCGACGCCGGCTTCCCCGACGCCGCTCATGCCCGGGCGGCGCCAGGCGGGGCGCTTCCGGCGGGGCCGCGGCGGCCGCAGGTCGGGACGGGGGTGTCCGAGAGGGACCGGGAGGGGAGGGGAATCTGAAAGGAACCGGGGGGCGGGAGGTGTCCGAGAGGGAC
>NW_015090963.1:1253965-1306039 GCF_001431845.1 Calidris pugnax | reverse complement strand
GGTGGGACCGTGAGGGACCTGGGGGGCGTCAGGGCCGGGTGACGGGAAGGGGGTGCTGAGGGGGCAGAAGGGTCGGGGTGCGGGGGGCGTGAGGAGGCCGCGGGGCGGGCTGGAGGTGTGAGGGGAGCCGAGGGCCCGGCGGGTGTGAGGGGTGTCGGGGCGCAGGGCAGCGGGCAGGGCTGGGTGCTGGCTGAGGAGGACACACAGACACGCACCTGGCCCCGGGGGGGCGGGCCCGGGGGTCTCAGGCTGCCTGTGCTTCCCCCTAGGATGCAGCGGTGGCCGGTGCTGCTCTTCCTGGCCTGGGTCTGCCTCCTCTTTTTCGCTGGAATCGGGCTGTTCATGAGCGGTTTCCTGCTCACCCGGATCGAGCTCCCCAGCAGCAGTTCCTGCTCAGACCCCCTCCTGCCGCCACCCTGGGAGAGGCAGAGCCTCCCGCCGGGCTCCTGCTGGGCGCCCCAGCGCTTTTCCAAGGCTGTGCTGGTCATCATCGATGCCCTCCGGTTTGAGTTTGCCCGCTTCAACCCAGCCAAGGCCAGCCCGCTGCCCTACGAGAACAAGCTGGGCTTCCTGCACCACCTTGCCACCTCCCAGCCCCGCCATGCCCGCCTCTACCGCTTCCGCGCTGATCCCCCCACCGCCACCATGCAGCGCATCAAGGGCCTCACCACGGGCTCGCTGCCCACTTTCATCGACGTGGGCAGCAACTTTGCCACTTACGCGATCCAGGAGGACAACCTGCTGGCACAGCTGGTGGAGAACGGTAGGTGGGTGAGGGCGGTGTCCCTCTGGGGCAGGGCGTGTGGAAACCACTGGTCAGCACTCACACTGGACCTTTATTCTCCTCTTCTTGGGAAGGGAACTGCTTGCAGCCCCTCTACCCTGTCAGCTAATTCTTTTGCCATACATCAGATGATAGTTGTCTCAGACAGAGCTATCATGCAGGGTTATCCTGTACTGAGAATAAGAAGTAGCTGGGACCATGGCTTCATCTTCATCCCCTTCAAAGGCGATGAGAAAGCAGGTGAAGGTGGCTGTGATGGTGGCTGTCCCAAGGTCACCACCAGGAATGGCTGCACAAAGCCAAGGGCAGTCGGTCGTGTTGTGTTTGCATTCAGGTGAGACCCATGATGAGGGAGGAGCTAGTGCTAGGTGTGCTGTGGAGTTGCTACTCATGCAGCAGCTGCCTACGGCAGTCAGGCAGCAACCTCAGCACATTTTCTGTGTAGCTGGGTGCTGCTCGGGTGTCTTTAGTGCAGCTGGAAAGGGTTTGTTTGGGTGGGATGATGCAGTAGAGAGAAGGAGACAAGATGCACTCTTGTGTTATCTGGAGAGATTTCCTGCCGGGGCTCAGTGTAGCACAAATACCAGTGAGTGGGATGAGGCAACGTGGCAGGGTTGTCCACTCCCCCTATGCGGGAGCAAGGTGGACAAAAGCAGTAAATCATCCAAGGCGAAAAACTCTGGTAGATCCTGTACCAGAGCAGCAGCTTTGGGGGAAATAGTTCCTGCTGCCAGGCTGGAGAGGCTCTGTGGCAACGCAAAGAGGACTGATGGGTGGCAGGCAGAGCAAGGGCAGTGGGAACCCTCACTGCTTTTGCTTTCTCTTTTCTGCATATGAAACCCCACCACTGTTATGTTTAAAGCCGAAGCCCAGGACGCAGGGCTTCTACTCAACCCCTGTCAGCAGCCGTCTTCCTCCTTGTGTTTTACAGTGGGGTTGTGGTCCTTGGGCCAAGGTTTGTCAGCTTCATGCTGCACCTTGCTAAGTGCTGCAGTAGTGTGGGAGGGTGCCTGCCTCTCCCTGGCCAGTTCAGACCATGGGTCCTTCTGCTGGGGTGACGTGTCAGAGATCAGCAATAAGCTGTGAGGTTGCCCAGGTAGATGTGGCATGGAGGGCACGTGTAAGCTTAGAAACAGGGCCGGTCGCTCCCCATACTCCAACTCATTTGCAGCCACGTGGTCATTTTAGTTTTAAGTTGCTTTTGGGTGTGGGTTGGAGATGAGCTGGTGCTCCAGACCCTGATCTGGATGTGCCCAGGCTCTTTGCACTGGTGTGGGTAACAGCACGACTGGGTGGGCTCCCTGCTCTCACTAATTCCTTTCTTGCTGACTCAGGAAGGAGAGTGGTCTTCATGGGAGATGACACCTGGGAAGGACTCTTCCCAAAGAAGTTTTTCCGCTCGTATTTCTTCCCTTCTTTTAACGTGAAGGATCTTCACACTGTGGATGATGGGATTCTGCAGCATCTCTATCCAACAGGTAAGCAGCTCTTTCCCCAGGGCCTGGATAACCCTTTATGTTTTATGGGGGTGCTAATCCTGGTTTAGGGTAGGACTGAAGATTTTTTTTGTCTTATGGAGTGGCACTGGGCAGTCACACACTGCCACCAGGGGATTACAGTAGTGTAGCTGGATTTCCACCGATAAGCCAACTTTTGGGGCCCATAAACTGTTTCTGTAAATACCTTCCCTCTCTTTGGGAGGGAGTGCAGTGTGACAGAACGAGGTTAGACTTCTATATCTGTCCTAGAAATACACTGCCAGGGTGGAGGAGGAGGAGCAGCCCAGCTCTTGATACATGGCTGCCAGGGTGGGCACGCAGCGCTCTGGGAAATACACAAGAGTGCAGCAACCCGTGGGGAGGCTGGCCCACAGCACTGCTCCTGGTCTTGGGAAGAAGGTGAAATGTGAGGTTGGTTTGTGAATTTTAGGTGATTTCAAACTCCTCCCTGAGGTCCTGGGGCTGAGGGGAATGCTCTTTGCTTTACCTGATACGTATCTAAGGGTGCAGTGGCCTTTCATGATGAAGTCCTTGTGGGAGAGCTGCACTTCTCTGCATTTAACTCAAGTGTTTCTGTGTGGAGGCCCTGAAGCAGTGGGCAGAGTCTGGGGTAACTTTCTAGCTAGGGATAGAGTTGGTGTGCTGGGCCCATGTCCTGGATGGGATGCAGAGGGGCACATTGATGAGTCTGACCTGAAACATCTCCATGGAAGGACTGGAGTTCTGGGTTCTCATTTTCCTGAGCATTCTCCTTTACAAAAAGCTCAGTTTGTGGCAGTTTGAGTTAAGGGTATTTCAAGGTGACTTGGGTGACGTTGGGCTGTTCCCCTCCTGAGGGGTGGTGAACAAAAACCATGGATGGTGGGCACTTGCTGGGCATTGAGCTCCCTGAGGCATCACACCCAGGCACCCACAGACCAAGAGTGTGTCTTTGTTCAAAACTGCATGGATCTGCTGGAGAGCTGGGGGTGACGATGGCAGGAGGGGAAGAAATGGCACTTTCCAGAGGCAACCAGAAGGCTGTAGCTGGAGGATCCAGGTGCAGAGCCTGTGCCTGGGTCCCAGGCTAGCGTGTGATAAGACTGCTCTTGTTCTGCAGTGGACAGTGGTGAATGGGACATGTTGATTGCTCACTTCCTCGGCGTGGACCACTGTGGGCACAAGCATGGACCTGACCATCCCGAGATGGCTAAGAAGCTCACTCAGATGAACGAGATGCTCAGGTGAATAGTGCGGCGGTGGGGGGCTGCCAGCTGACTTCTTTCAGCCAAACTGGCGGGGTCTTCGCAGGGAATTTATAGATGCAGAGGGCAAGAGGGAATGCTTGCTGTGCCTGCTAACACAGACAAGTGCTTCGGCCAGCAACAGCTGAACTCCCTGGCTGTGGGGCAGTTTTGGTTACGTAGACACATGTTCACAAGAGGTTTGGCTTCATAGAATTATATAGAATCGTATAATGGTTTGCGTTGGAAACGACCTTAAAGATCATCAAGTTCCAACCCCCCTGCCATGGGCAGGAACACCTCCCACTAGACCATGTTGCTTAAAGCCCTGTCCAGCATGGTCTTGAACACCTGCAGGGATGGGGCATCCACAGCTTCTCTGGGCAACCTGTTCCCGTGCCTCACCACCCTCACAGGAAAGAATTTCTTCCTAAGGTCAAATCTAAATCTCCCCTCTTTTAGTTTAAAACTGCTCCACCTTGTCCTGTCACTCAACTCCCTGATAAACAGTCCCTCCCCATCTTTCCTGTAAGCCCCCTTTAGGTACTGGAAGGCTGCTCTAAGGTCTTCCTGGAGCCTTCTCTTCTTTTTGGGGCTGAACAACCCCAACTCTCTCAGCCTGTCTTCATAGGAGAGATGCTCCAACCCTCTGGTCATCTCTGGACTCGCTCTAACAGGTCCATGTCCATGTTGGGGACCCCAGAGCTGGACACAGCATTGCAGGGGGATCTCCCCAGAGCAGAGCAGAGGGGCAGAATCACCTCCCTCACCTTACTGGCCACATTTATCTTGCTGCATCCCAGGATGCGGTGGGCTTTCTGGGCTACAAGTGCACATTGCTGGCTCATGTTGAGCTTCTTATCCACCAACACCCCCAAGTCCTTTTCCTCAGCAATCCATTGTCTGCCCAGCCTGTATTTGTGCTTGGGGTTGCCCCAAGGTAAGGTTGTCTTCAGGTCTTGGAGATGTGCTTCTCAACTGAACCATAAGGTGACGATGCAGCTGGAGTACAGCTGAGCCTCACTCTTTCCATCTTTAAAATTGAGATTGTCACACTGAGGTTTAGCTGATGTTTGAGAAGCACTTGGAGAACCCTGGATAGGGAGTGCTGCATTTACTGCACAGGCCCGTCAGTTGCATCTTTGTGCAGGATGGATCAGAAATCCTGATCACACAGTCGTGCCTGAGACCAGAATGTTGTGGCTTTTGATTCTTAGGACTGCTTTAATTTTTGCTGCTGTAAGGAGTGATTTGCCCTGCTGCATCTGAGAGTGCATTATATGTTGTGTCAGATTTATTGTACCCTTTAGGGACCAGTCACCTCTTTTTTCCTTAAAAGTAGGAGATTGCTCACACAACATGATGCAATAGACAAGTCCCAACAAGGAGCAGACTGAAATGTGCTCCTTTTGGGAACCTTTCCTCTGAATTGCATTTTGTCAAGATCCCTGAAGGCTTGGAGGAGTCAGCCACCATTGACTGGGGACCTAAGCGAGATCAGTCCACTCTGTCACAGGGCTTTTTTTCAGTTGGGTTTTAAAGCATACATTGCCCTCATCCATGGCTCAGTTGTTACAGCTCTGCATCAGCACATAGTTTTGCTCACGTATTTCTGTGGGTTTCATCTTGGTGGTGCAGACAGGCTTGGTGGGGACGTGCCCTCTCCAACCTGGGCTGTTTGGGGCCCTGCCCAGGTAGAGGTTGACCTTCCTTATCCCGGTGACAGGTCCTTGGTGGATCACCTGGGGAACGACACCCTTCTTCTGGTGGCTGGGGACCATGGCATGACAGAGACCGGGGACCATGGTGGCGACAGCGAGAAGGAAGTGAACGCAGCACTGTTTGTGTACAGCAAAACACCCCTCTTTGGCACAGGCCCTCCAGAGGTGAGGAGAAGCCGATCCTTAGCTGTCACTGCCTTAGGGAGGCATCAGGGGTGAAAACTGCAACTAAATGGGACTGTTTAGATCGAGAGGGGTGGGGAGTCTGTCACCTTTCCCAAGAGAAGAGTGGAAAGGCTGGCACAGGGTGCAGGTGACTGAAGCATGTGGGACGCACGTTGAGGCCCCTCCAGCTGTGAGGGGTGTTTGAATGGGGCTGGGTGAGCTGTTAGACAGCCAGGGCCAGACCCAAGGACCTCAACAGGGATCCTCCCCTCCACAAGGCGCTCAGGGGGAGCTGAGCTGTGCCTCTGCCTTCCCCTGTGTTTTCCCACTCCTGGCAAAAAAAAAAAAAAACCAAAAAAACCCCCCCAAAAAACCACAGCAAACAAATACAAAACACACCACACCAAACGCCCACCAAAAACACTGCACCCACCAACTAAACCCCACACTCAACACCTCACCATAAACCAATAACCTTGGGCACTAGAGCATGCCCTGAAGAGCCATGTCTATACGTTTCTTAAATACCTCCAGGGATGGTGACTCCACCACCTCCCTGGGCAGGCTGTTCCAGTGCCTGACCACTCTCTCAGTAAAGTAATTCTTTCTAATATCTAATCTAAATCTCCCTTGCCGCAACTTCAGACCATTTCCTCTGGTCTTGTCGTTTGTCCTTTGGGAGAAGAGGCCAACACCTGCCTCTCTACAACCTCCTTTCAGGTAGCTGTAGAGGGCAATGAGGTCTCCCCTCAGCCTCCTCTTCTCCAAACTAAACATGCCCAGATCCTCCCCTCCACAAGGGGATCAGGGGGAGCTGAGCTGTGCCTCTGCCTTCCCCTGTGTTTTCCCACTCCCGGCTTCCCTACATTCCCCTCTGAACTGGGATGCCTTCCCTACCATCCTCTAGCTCGACTGAAAAACTGTGTTGCTCTATTCTTTCTGAATTTCCGATTCCTCCCCTGTCTCTCCAGGAGCCTGAGGCCGTTCCCCAGGTGAACCTGGTGCCCACGGTGGCCCTGCTGCTGGGTGTGCCCATCCCCTACAGTAACATCGGGGAGGTGATGGCTGAGCTGTTCTCCGGGGACGGCGATGCTGTGTCTGCGGCCTTGCAGCAGCTCTCCGTCTATCACATCAACGCCAAGCAGGTACGGCCTGGGGTAGGCCTCCCCATTGAGCTAGAGAGGAGAAGAAATGGCTTTTTAAGCACAAACCTCTTCTGTTTGGTGAAGATGGGGCAGTGACATGGTGTTGTTTTCGTGGAGAACTTATTTTGAAGAGTTACCTCTTTGCAGCGTTTGCTGAAGTAAAAGGCAGCACCGTTTTCTCAAAAGAGAAGTGGGAGACACCTGTTTAGTGCTTGGTGGTGAGTGCTGTGGTGAGGATAATGCTGGCTGGGAAGGTGGCATTTGCTTGAAGATGAGGGTTTGTCCCAGGCAGTCAGAGGTGGATTTGGTAATGGGGGAGGCTGGCTGGTTCCTCACAGCTGAAGATGACTAGGGGCAAGTCTCCTTGATGGAGATTCAGGAGTACAAATGGATGTTTCAATGCTGCTTCAGTTTTGGAGGAGGAACAATGTTGACTAAAAAGCTTTTCTAGATTAATGGCAGAAGGAAAACCATACCAAAGAGCTACATAAAAGAAGAAGACAGTAGAGTGGGATAGAGAAGGAGCAGTTAACACCAAGCACAACCTAATACAGGTCACCAAGAGCTGAATGACAAAATTTAAACAAGAGTGTTTATACCAGGTATAAAAGAAGCCCAGGCAATGGAGCAGCCCCATCTACCAGGGCAAGCCAGAGCCTCTATGGAGGGTGTGAAGGTCGTCTGTTGCAGCTCTGGGCATGGTACAGAACCAGATTTGCTGGATGCATTGCAAGGCATGTGTCTCAGCTAAATGCCACCCAGGCTTTGAGGGTCCACTGGATTGCCAGGAGCACATAAATAACTCCTCCAGCCCCCATCTAACTCCTTGGTGTGCCAGCTGTACAGCACTGGTGCAAGTCAGTGAGGAGCTGGAGAGGACATGGTTGCTGATGGGAAGACAGAAGTGTTTGGCCTCTCCTCTCTGTATTCACAGAGCACCAGAGTGCTTTGTCATTTAAAGATGATAGTGTACGGTATTGTCCATTAGTCACTGAGGATATCGATCATCATCTGTTAGGAATTAGCGTTATTCAGTCCTGCCTGTTTAAATATTTGCACCCATTTGTCTGAGGAGGTTTCTGGCTCAGATCACGTTGGTTTTGAAGAAGCTTTTGCATACCAGGGAGGTCGCGCAGGCCTGTGAGAGAGCTGCTGCCTATGTTTGCCATTCATGGGCAGGGACAGGCTGATTCTGCCTGTGCTCTGAGGCAACTGGAAAGCGTGTTTTGAAGTATTGGTGTGTTTCAGGGCTTGAGCAGATCTACGCTGCTGAGCAGCTGGATGTTTGTACAGTTGCTCTGCCCTGGGTAATGCCCTTGTAAGACTCTTTTTTTATGACTTTGGCGTCATAGCTGCCTCTGTTCCTGTCCTCCTACACTCTCCTTAGCCTATGGTACAGTGGGTTAATGCACCTGCATTGAAGAAGAAGGAGCAGTTTGATGTGATCCACCAGAAGCTCTTTAATTTGATGTCTGCCCTCAGACAAACGATGTCAGTTTGACATCAGGTGCAGATTAATAACTGGTAGTGACTCAAAGTTGTGGGGGAAGTTTGCCTTATTGTTACCAAAGTTTCTGCATAAAAGCCCTTAGTGATGCACAGTGTTACCAGAGGTGACCTGCAGGTGAGGAGCTGAGAGGAGTCAGTGTGGCTGTTGGGATGGATATGTCACTTGAGAAGGGTGTTGCTTTGGCAGAGAAATTGTGTTTCCTACCAGTCATATCCTGGATTTGGGTGACCATCCCTGGGTGATGCGGCTGGGGACAAGCCTGAGCTGCAGGGGCTGGCAGATTTGGGGCTGTTTCCATGCTGAAGGGGCTGTGTGAGGCAGCGAATCCTGTTCCCGGTGGTCCCAGTGCCGCTGTCTGACCCTGTGTCCCCTCTCCCACAGGTGGACCGCTTCCTGCACTCATACTCGCTGGTGGCTCAGGACCTGCCAGCAGAGCAGCTCCAGCGCCTGCAGGAGCTCTTCTCCAGCGCCGTGGAGGAGCACACTCAGCTCTTGGCTCAGGTGCAGGGAGCGACGCTGGTGCCTCCAGAGCTGGAGTCCAGACTGGGAAGCCTCATCGGTCGCTTCCAGCTCTACCTGCGGGAGGCACGGGCTGTGTGCACCCAGTCCTGGGCCCGCTTCCATCCCCTGCGAATGGTGGGGGGCTGCGCCCTCATTGCTGCTTCCTGCTTGCTCTGCTATGTGACCTCCGAGCTGGCTGCAGCATCAGACTCTTTCTATCGCAGCTGCCTCCTGTACCCGCTGCTTTGGGGCCTCGCGGCGGCTGTTCTGCTCGGGCTGGCCCGTGCCTTCACCCAGGAGGGGCTGGATCTCCTCCTGGTGTCAGCATGGGCAGCCGCAGCTTCTCAGCTGGGTTTTTTCTGGCACTGGTGGGGCCGGAACCCCAAGCGAACCCGTTTGGCGGGCAGTCAGCCACCTTTGGCCAGCGTTGGCCTGAGGCAGAGGTTGCGAGCGTGGCTGGGGCTGGCCTTCCCCATGAGCATTCTGCTTTTCCGCTGCGGAGCTATGTTCTCCGATAGCTTTGTGGTGGCCGAGGCCCGGGTGGCCCCATTCCTGCTGGCCTCCCTGGTGATGTTGCTGGTAGGGAAGCTCCACTGGGACGGTCGCCTGACTGTGCCAGAAGGCCCCAAGCAGCATCTCCTTGGCTTTTCTTCTTACAGAAGAGAGATCTGGTACCTGCTGTGCCTTGTGGCCACGCTCCTGGTCTGCGTGCGCCTCTCCGGTTTCTTCCACCAGTGCCGCGAAGAAATCCCTCAGTGCCGGCCCTCTCTTTTCCTCTCCCCCCTTGCCAGCCTGAGAAACACGCGGGCCAAGAACCTCTTCTACCTCCTGTGCGTGGCCTTGCTGGCTGGGCTGGTCTATGCAGTGCGGAGCTGGCTGCGACACTACGGCAACCTCAACAGCTCGGACCCCCTCGTGCTCTTCGTGCGCTGGGGTTTCCCACTGGTGGTCCTCTGCATCGCCTGCTACTGGGCCGTTGCCTCCAGCGCTGACGACTCCCTCGGCAAGCTGCAGGAGCTGGTGCAGGTGGCAGTGGTTGCCTTTCCGTGGGCCGTCTATGGACTAGCATCCGTGGGGCTGCTGCTCCTGCTGTGCAACCCCATGACAGTGTTGGCGAAGGACACACGGGAGCCGGCAGGATCCATCGTCACTCCCTACCTGGGGGTTCCCAGCTCTGAAGTCGACTTCCTCCACGTCATCCCTCAGATCTACAAGAGGATGCAGGAGTCTCAGAAGAGCCGCCTGGAGCGGGGCAGATGCAAGGCCACCGTTGCAGCGTATGGGCTGGGCAGTGTGTACTCGGCAGCCCTGGTCATAGCACTCACCCTTCTGGGCTTCCTCTTGATGCTCCTGCACAGTGAGCGGCTGAGTCTCGCCTTCCTTCTCCTCTTCCTGGAGGCCTTCGTGCTGCTGCACATCCACACGCGTGCCAGGGGCCTTGCTGGAGATGCTGGTGAGTCAGGGCTCAGTAGAGCATCCTCTTGATGCGCAACCTGGGCCTTAGATGCAGTGACCTTGTCTTATTTCCAGTGGGAGAAGCAGAGCCCAGTCTCTGCTCTTGGGGAATGGCGGTGGACTGATCCTCAAGGAATCCTTCTAGTTTTTTTAAAGCTGCTTACATCCCCTGGTAGAAGAGAGATGCATGCAGTAGGGATGTAACATTGGAGGAGTCATCCCTTGTGCTGGGGAAAGGGGGCTCTACAATCATTCTTTCTCCCCAGGGTGTGAGCAACCACCAAATCCCACTGCTGCTGAGAGAGTCCAGTACCAGGACGGGCAGCAGAGGGAAAGCCTGGCCCCTCACAGTGTCTGTGCTGGGACCCTGACTGGTTTCTGTCTCTTAGAGAGCGTGGAAGGGGAACCTGGAAGAGAAGTCAATACGCTTTTTTTGATTGTGTATCTGTCTTGTGCCTTGATGTTGATCAATAACTCTCTCTCTTTTTTTTCTTTAATTTTTTTGTCTCTCAGAGCCTTTTTCGGTGCCCTGGTATGCAGTCATCTCCTGGCTCCTTGCTGCTTCGCAGTTCTTCTATTCCACAGGCCACCAGCCCATCTTCCCAGCCATCCACTGGAATGCAGCCTTTGTGGGCTTCCACTTTGACCACAGCACGAACCTCCTGCCTGCTGTCCTGGTGGGCGCCAACACCTTTGCCTCCCATATCCTCTTTGCAGGTAAATCAGTTTCTTCCTGGGCTGTTGAGCCTGAGCAGACACGGCTCACTGCTTTGCCTTGTCTGGAGGCCTGCAGGCTGAGCACGAGGCGATGAAGGCTCCAGCACCAGCTGAAAAGCAGCGTCATTGCTGTCCCGTTCGGGGGCCACAGAGCTGCCCATGGCCTGCAGCCTCCATGCAGTTGTGCCTGACCAGCAAACTGGAGCTGGGGTATATGCTTCCTGCACGTCCAGGGCATGATGGCAGAGCCTAGACTGCTTCTCACCTCCTGGGCTCCAGTAACTTCATGTGCCTTTGTCCTCGAGGTAGTTGGCTGCCCTCTGCTCCTGCTTTGGCCCTTTGTGTGTGAGATGCCCAGCTCACAGAAGAGGAAGCCCAAGAAGGAGACCCGGGAGGAGCTGCAGGAGGTGGAGGAGCACATGATGGAGATGAGGCTGTGGGAGTCCCCGGAGAAGTTCTTCACTGCACTGCTGCGGCTGGGGCTGAAGTACCTCTTTGTCCTTGGGACACAGGTACAGACGGAGGCAGGATGGCTGTGGGGAAGGCTGTCTAAGAGGAAATGGGTGTGCTGTGAGAACTGTGGGGCACTCTTGATGAGAGAAAGGGGTCAGCCAGGGCACAGACAGGCCCAGGGGTGGTATCTCTGGTTGCAGGTGGAGGAGCAGTTGCACAGGTCCTCTTCTCAGCTATGCCATTTACTCTGTGCTTTGGAAAGGGCTGCAGTGTGGAAGGCGCAGTATGATTAGGGTGCTTTTCACACCCATCTGCCCGGAATGGGAGCATCTGTTCAGAAACTGCAGGGCTGTGATCTTGCTCCCCCTCTTCCCAGCCATGCCCATCTATTTTGCACCAGCTCTAGTGTCCGTCTGATCCTGTGCTGTGCTGATGTAGGGGGCTAAACATTAGAAACCTAATCCTGTGGAAGGAGCGAACAGGTTTCTGGGGTTTAGCCCTTCAAATCATTCTCCTGTGTGGTCAGACCAGAGGCAGTGCAAGGGAGGGGGCAGGCCCTGCAGCAGGAGGGCAGGGGTGCCCCTCTCAGTGAGGTATTAGGTGAGGTTAGTCACAGTTTGAGCCCTCCCTTATGCTGTCCCAGGCTGGCCCCTGGAGGGCCCATGTGAGTCCCAGGCTGCTTGTGTTGCCTGATTTGAGGACACGATGGAAGGGAATTCTCTTTGGCATGCTTATTGGTGAGCACTGTACCAGCCTCTCGGGTGTGTGCAGTTCAGTAGAATCATAAAATGGTTTGGGCTGGAAGGGACCTTAAATCATAGAGTTCCAACCCCCCTGCCATGGGCAGGGACACCTCCCACCAGACCAGGTTGCTCAAAGCCCCATCCAGCCTGGCCTTGAACACTTCCAGGGATGGGGCATCCACAGCTTCCCTGGGCAACCTGTTCCAGTGTCTCACCACCTTCACAGTAAAGAATTTCTTCCTAAGATCTAATCTAAATCTCCCCTCTTCTAGTTCAAAGCTATTACCCCTCCCCTGGTACCACCTTCAGATGTGAACCTAGTGCCCAGGAGGTCTCTCCAGAGTCACTTGTAACTTGTTTTTCCTGATCTCCCCCACAGCTTCTGGCCTGTGTTTGTGCAGCTATGATCCTCAGGAGGCACCTCATGGTCTGGAAGGTCTTTGCCCCAAAGTAAGTCCCAGGAGT
The DNA here is from genome assembly GCF_001431845.1 of Calidris pugnax. NCBI lineage: Eukaryota > Metazoa > Chordata > Aves > Charadriiformes > Scolopacidae > Calidris > Calidris pugnax. The sequence goes on along the minus strand of NW_015090963.1, from coordinate 1,293,658 downwards.
TGCTCTGATGCTGGGTTAGGGCTCATATCCCTGACACCTTGACTAGAGTTCATAGACAGTACTGTTGGAAGAGACCCTGTGATCAACTTTCTGACGTCTTACCTAGCAGAGGCTGTAGGACTGTCCTTAACTAATTTATGCTTCAAGTTCAGAAGCTGGAGTTGAGTTAGAGCTCAGAAATTTCTCCTTATCTTGATTTCCAAGGACATACAATGCCACCTGGAAGATAAGAATTTTCAGGGCAGAGAGCCAAAGGTGAGGCCACCGCAAATGGTATACCATGAAGTGCTAAACCTAGCATACCTTTGGGCTAGTAGGAGGCCACAGTAGGAGTGTGGGGTGGCCTCTGCCTCTGAGGGATTCAAAATCCCACCTGGGTGTTGTCTTGAATGGCCTCTAAACCAGAGGCATGCTTGGCTTCCAGGTTGCAGGCAGCAACTGCTAGGGAGGGAATATAATTCAGGTTTTCAGATCTGGGGTGCTACTGGCCTCTCACTATCAGTAAAGTCAGTCTGCTGGGAGTGAGGGCAGCAGCCTGTCCTCGTGGGCATGCTGGCTGTGAAATCCTCACTGCCTCTGTTGTGCCTGCAGGTTCCTCTTTGAGTCTCTGGGCTTTGTGGTGAGCAGCATCTGCCTCCTGCTGGGGATCTCCCTGGTGATGCGTGTGGACTGTGCTGTCAGCACCTGGTTCAGCCACCTTCAGCTCAGGTAACGTTGGAGATGCGGGGAACCTGACCGTGCTCGTCGGCCGAGGCTGTGGTTGTCTCCCTGGGGCCAGGAGGGATACACGAGCTACCAGCAACGAGTGCCTGCCGACAACAGTCAGGGGTTGTCCCCAGCTCCCTGCCTAAGCACTGCACGAAAGGACCGGAGCCGACTGTTCCCCTCTCACTGCCGTGGTGTTTCTCAGCAGTGGAGATCAGAGCTCTCGCTGGGCCTCTGTAGGCAGCAGGAGGACTCTGCTACAGGAGCTCAAGAAGCAAGAGTCCTGAAGTGCTCCTCTGGAGAAACACCAACGGGGGGTCTTGCTGCTACTTTCCTGACAGCTGTCCCCACTGTGCAACTGGCCGGCTTCAGTGGACTAACGGGAGGGGGCCTGCTGAGGAGGGGAAGGAAGGGAGGAGAGGGAAGGTCCTGCAGCCACCACTTCTCTTCGTGCTCAGTTGTCATGCTGGCATCAAAGTGCACACGGTTACACCTACAGATGATTCCCTGGGTCTCGGTGGCAGCTGCTCCTCTGTAAAGTCAGTTGGCAGCTCTGTAGGGAGGGCCCTTCTGCACACCTCTCCCATTTTCCTTGTCTTCCTCACCCCTACGAAGAGTCCCCCTGTGAAGGGGATCAGGCTGGGCTGCCTCATCCAGCCTGAAGTAGGCTCAGCTTTTTTTGGGAGGGTGGTAGCAGGGAGAACCGTGTCCATGACCAAGAAAACACTCCAGTCGTGGTCTAGGCCTGTCAGTGTCCCCTTGGGCTGGGCTGTAGCAGCTGAGGCTCCCAGTCTCTTCCTGAGCATGTGCTGCTGGATGCTGGCTGTTGGTTTTGAATGGTTGAGGTGCAGCAGGATGCAGTGACAGAGTCATCCCCATACCGGATTTGGTCAGGAGGAATGGGGAGTCTGGAGTAGCTGTCCCAACTGTAGGAGAGGCCTTGGTGTGAACTCCGGTGCCTGGGAACTGCTGCTTGAAAGCCCTGAGCGGGCGACAACTCTTCTAGGGGTTGGCTTAACCCATCGGTATCTGTGTAGGTGCCTGGTGGTTGTGTCACTTTGAAGGGACCCCAGAAACTGCAGCTGATGGCATCTGTGATCCCACACGTGGTGCTCATCTCCCCCTTGACCTTGGTGTTCTGTGTGGGAGGTTGTGCCACGAATGAGTTGCCCCAAACCTGCCTTGGCTGCTCGCAGTCAAGGAGACACCGTGTTTCTTTATGGGCAGAGGTAGGGAACAGCGACCACGGTGCCTGGCCACATTCCAGCTAAATTCCCCCCCGCAGTTCTGATGGAAGCTGGGGGTTCCTTACTGCCCCGAACCACTGTGTGGCATTACTTGGTGCTATGAAACCTTTTGTCTCTTTCCCCTCCGGGAAGAGCTGAGGATGGCTTGCCTGGGATTCCAGCTTTGGTTTTTCTTCTGGTCCCAGTTGTTTGTTTAACTCATGCACGGTGTCTGCCCCTGTTTGAGTTCCTCACTGCAGACCTGCTGCCCTGTCTCCAGGCTCTTCCTCTCTCCTGTCCTGGGGAAAGTGTCTCGTCACTTCTCTCATCATTCTATTTCTCATCATTCCACCCAAGCGCCCTGTTGCTGTGGAAAGTGGCTCCTGAGGGCAGGTTCATTTTTCTGTTTTACCCCCAGCAAAATGCTCGCTCAGGTGTGAGGGTTGCAATTGCAGGGAGGCTTAAACTGCTCTGAATTTTGGGTTTCCATTGCCTGGCCCCCTCCTGACCTGCTGGCTGTGTTCTCACACCTCACCCTCCCATCTCCCCTGCCCTGGGGGCCTGTCCTGCTTGATTTCATGCCAGGGCTAGTGCAAGGGCAAGCTGGAAGCAGCAAGAACGCATCAGCATGGACTTAAGCAATCCCACCCTTAAAAACAGGTTATTTGCTCTATACTGTGACTCCTTGGCAGCCAGAAGGTTCTTGTTGCTGAGAGGACAGTGCTGGTGGAGAGGACAGGGTTGGAGGTAGCAGCTACCCAGGGAATTTTCATTTAGTGTGAGGTCAGTCTAGATAACATGTTGCTAAACCCTGAGCCTGGAGCACTAGAAGCTTTTGTTGTAACCTGGTCAGGACCTTGCTGCCCAGCTCTATTTGTGCGGGCAGACAGAACCCCTTATGGTTGCTCATGCTGCAGAACTGGCCCCTGACATCCCCACAGCTGCCACCCAGGCCCCTGGGCTTCATTCTCTCCCGTCTTTGGGACTAGTTCTGTGGCCACCATCATGCTGCTGGGCCTCCCCGTGCCCATTGTTCGTGGTTAGAGCACTCCGACAGTGTGTGGGGCGTCCTCTCCTCCTGCCTCCGTGTCACCCCTCTGCCTTCCACCTGGGGCTGGGGGCTCACGGCCCCCGGGGGGCTGGGGCAGAGCAGGGTGGGGGACAGCAGAGCTGCAGCGCTGTGAAACCACGCACACGGGTCTCGCCGGAAAATAGAAAAACCTCACAGTGACAGAGATGGGAGTACATCTCTGTGGCTGCGGAGATGCCAAGGAGTCCTCACTGCTCAGCCAAGGCAGACTGGCTTGCTGCTACACCAAAGAAATTCGGATTCAAGAGGAACAAGTTTTCCAAGGGCTGGAGATGTTCTTGCTTTCTTCCATTGACTTTTTATTTGCCTTTCCCGGCTGCCCTTGAGCTGATGTTTGGCTGATGTTCTCCTGAGTGTGCTGGGGATAACGGACTTAACGTCGGTCCAAGGCTTCGCCACCTTGGAAGTGTGCTGCTGATGCTAGAGCAGACTTGGCTGTCTCTGCTGATCTAGAACCCCAAGGAGTGTCTGGAGAGAGGTTCCTGCTGGCCCAAACCAAGGCTCCCTGGGAAACACGGTCTCCTGGGGAGCCATCTCTGCCCCATTTACAACTGCTGAGGTTGTCACTGAAGCCTGCTGGGTTCTCTTCTGGACCAGTTATTCCAAGCAGTTTGTTTCAGGCCCCGTGTCCCTTGGCTGAGCATGACGGGGGACACATCGTCCTCGGTGTGCTCCTCAAAGCTGCTGCTCGTTGGGCTTTTGGAAGTGTTGTGCTTGCACTCCTTGGCAGGGTTCCTGCCCAGCGTCTTGTCCCTCTCCTGGGAAACTTCCCTAGCTCAGGCCAACTGTGGGACATTGTGTCCCGTGGTCATGGCACAGCACAGGGGTGGAACCATGTCTAGTGACCACTGGGAAGGGTGGTGACTTTTGGGGGCATCTCCCCGCCTCGATCTCTAGGGCTGGCACTGCCTGTGTGTCTGTCCCAGGGGGTGACACTGCTGCAGGGGGGCCAGGGCTCCATCTGCTCCCTCTTCCACACCCATTCTTTGGTCCCATCTCCCTCTGTTCTTCCCTCAACCCTTCACCCCGGGGCAGGGTCACGTTCCCGGTGCCCGTGTGTCCCCGGGGTGGGGGGTGGGAAGCACTGCCCTCTCCCCCCAGCTCCCACTCGACTCCCCGCATGACTTGAAGCGAGACTGTCATTTTATTATTATTTTGTTGTTGTTGTTGTTATTAACCTCTCTGTGCCTCAGTACCCAATTTGGGGTAAAAAACAAAAAAAAAAGGGGATGGACCCAAGTTCTGGAAAGCAGTTTGGGAGCTCTGCGTGCAACGTGGTGCTACGCTTTCCTGGGTATATCTGGCCATTAATGCTTCTGTTCCCGTTCAGCAGCTACACCGGGAAGGTGGAAGTGATGCTTGAGTAGGAAGTAGAGCCTTTTTTCCTTCAGAAAAAACCCAAAACCGGGCAATCTGGCAGCACTCATTCACCCAACAGCTCGGCCTCTGCGCTGCCACGGTCCTTGAGGCCTGTGCTCCGTATCCAGCCCGCTTTTGCGACTGCCAGCCCGTCGTACCTGGCGCACAGGGGACGCTTAGTTAATTAAACAACTTCATTAATTAATCGGTGGTGGTGAGGGGAGGGGGGTGAGATTTGCCGTCCGAAGGTTGTGGCGCGGGGCTCCGGATGTCTGCAAATAAATAAAGCCGTGCGGTGGCGAGGCGGGCGGTGGTCGTCTCCTCCTTCGCGACCTCCGGTGTCGGCCGCGGGCAGCCGGGACTCTCCCGTCCCCGGTCCTCGGGTCCGTTACCGCGGCGGCTTCGCCGGGTGACGCGGTTTGGTCCTCCTCGGCCACCGCCGTTCTGGCGGGAAGGCCGCAGGCCCCGCCCCTTTTATCCACGCTTGGCTGTTGCCTTGGAGATCGATGGTACCTGACAGCCTGGCCCACCAATCGCGGGCGGCGGCGCGGCGGGCGCCGGCCAATCAGGGGAAGGCGGGAGGAGAGCGGGGGAAGAGGGCGGGCGGCTATGAAACGGCGGCGGCCATGAAGCGGCGGCGCGGGTCGCCCCCGGAGCCGGGCTGCCTGCAGGCCTGGGCCGCCGAGAACCGGGCCCTGGCCGAGCGCTGGCGGGTGCGACGCGTTCCCTCTTCCCTTCTTTCCCCGTTCCCTGAGCCTCGGGGCTGCCCTTCCCGCGGCCGGCGCTGCTTCCGGTGCCGGTTGCCATGGGAACGCCGCCGGCTGGGGCTAGGCCGTAGCCTGCCCGGTGTCCGTGGGGCGAGCCGGTCCTTCTCACCGGCTGTTCCCCTCGCCGGGCCGGTGGGTGAGAGTTTCCCTTGCAGGCAGCGCGGTGCTCGGGGCCTGGCGGAGCGGTGAAGCGGGAGGTGCGGCAGCAGCGAGGGGGCTTTGGGGAGCTGCTCCTGAGGATGCAAGGTGAGTGGCGGCCCGGTCGGCTTGGGCCGACCTGCTCCGTGCCCGGCCTTCACCCTCCCTCTTGGAGCTTGTGGGTACAGAATTACCAGCTCCCGGGCACTGGTGTTTACTGGGCTGCAGCTCTGGTGTCTGTGCAAGAAACAAACTTAAGAAGGGGGAGGGGTGAAACAATCCGAAGCTGAACTGTGCCTGTTAAAGGGGTTAAGGCCCAGCTCTAACTTCTTCCTGATCTTCTTATTGGGGAGTGTGGGCAGAGCTTTGAGGTTTCTGGAAAAAAAAGAGGCAAACTTTGTTCTGTGAAGCTGGGGAAGGGGCTCCCTGCCACGAGTGTGGTACAGAGGAAGCTGGATGCAAGGGAGGGAGATGCAATGAGGAAAACCTGTGCAAAAGGGTGGATGTGTATTGGAAGAGGGTAGGTCATTGATGCTCTTTTGGGAGAGCTGAAAGGTCTCAGTCCTGGAAGACTGCGACACCTGGGGAATGGATGCCTAAAGCAGTGACAGTACTTGGAGAGGTGACACCTGCTGTCTCTGTATGTGCTCCAGTTCCTAAGCTGTCAAATATCACCACAATAACAACAGCAACAAAAAAAATACAGGCCAGGACACTTTTGTTCTCACAAAGCCAAGTGGTAACACCTTAGCATGGATGGTTGTTGGGTTTTTCCTAACCAGCTCAATTTCTTGTTGCATTGGCTGTGATCACAGGGCTGCCAGCTGCCCTCCCCACCCTGCCTCTGGAGCTTACTGTCCTCTACAACTCCATGCTTTTTACTATGGGAGCATCTGACTCTGCCATCAAAGAAGCAGCAGAAGGAATACACCAGGGGCTACTCAGGGGTAAGGAGATCGTTCTCTGTATGGGGGGGCTTCTCAGGGTGAGGGTGTTATTCTCTGTTCTTTGGACATGTGTGGTGAGTGGCTGGAGATGGAAGGAGGTGGGGTGGCTTCTGGCCAGGGATGATGTCCAGCTGCCTGGCTGGCTGCGGGCTGCTGCCTGCAGGGATGGGCCAGAGATATTAAGGGAAACAAGAGTTTTCAAGCTGTAAGGTGCCAAGTCTCTAGCAAAGTTTTAGTGATGGTGGAAAACAAATATTTTCTTTTATTATGGTGTGCTGGCTTCAAAGAAAACTCGCTGAAATGGGCTGCAGGTCGGAGGAGGCCCTGCAGTGTTGACACATGCTTGGCCTGGGGCAAGTGACCTCAGGAGGCCTCAGCAGAACTGCAGTCATAGTTCTCAACCATGTGTTGTCTCCTGAGTGTCTTGCTGTTAACTCCACTGTTGAAGAGCTTGGTTTCTGTGCTGCTGACGCCCAGCCAGTTCTGTAGCCTCATTCCTTCCCTTACTACGAGCAAGCCCAAGCTTGCTTGAGCCTCTTTTGGTCTTGAGGGTGTCTGTTACAGGGCACCGATCTGTTGTCTAATGGTTGGGGTTTTTTTGTTTGTTTGTTTGGGTTGGTTTTTTTTCCAGTTCTGGAGGCTTGTGGGGCCTGTGGGAAGGATCTAAGCACGGAGGAGCTGTGGCAGAAGGTGCTGCGGGAGGTAACTGTGGAGGAGCTGCAGGCACCTTTGCACCGACTGGGGGCCCTGCAAGCTGCGTGGTGGCTGGCAGCCAGCCGCCTGGGAAGCACTGCTGGCCTCTTCAGGCTCCTGAGCAACGCTGAGGTAACTGGGCAGGGGTGGGTGTTGCACAGCTCCCAGTGACCTGCACTGGAGTAGCTGCAGAGATACGAATACCCATGGGTTTGCTAAAGGACGCAGAGCTGGCATAAATACTGTGTTTGTCGTAAACCCTGCTCTGTAAAATGTTGCTGTGGCATTTGGAGACCTGAACTCATCAGTGCTGCCCAGTCAGCATGAGTAATCCTCTCCCTGGCATCCCAGCGCAGCCTAATGGCCCTGAGTGCTTTAATAAGTCCCAGAATATCTCCTCGCTCTCGGGGCCCTGGACCTCAAGGTGCAAGACAGGAGACAGGCTGGCTAGAGGGGGCTGCAGGTGGATTTGCAGCCTCTGCAGTGAGCAAGCTACGAGCGGTGGAATGCAGAGAAAACTTCCCTGCTGATTATGAGTCTACTGAGGAGTCCCACCTTGTTGAATGCCCTCTGACAGCGCTTGAGTCTGCGTTGCCAGGAGCCCCTCAAGGTGCACCTCACTCTGAAGTGGGGAGGTGCTGCCTCAGGCCAGGCAGGAATCACTGCAGTGAGGGTGTTGTAGTTGCAGTGAGGGGTGGCAGGACATTGCTCCCCAGCACAGCTGTCAAAGCATTTGGTGGGACCTCTGTTTCCCCATGCCCTGGGATGAGTGTTTCCTGCTTCACTTTAGCATTCCCTCCTCACTCTCCTCTGTGTGTTCACAGGACCCAGGAAGAGCTCGCTGCAGCGAGGGGGAGGACGAACTCCTCTCCCTGCTCAAGGCATGGCGAGTACCTGCTGAAGGGGCCTCCCTGCCCCTTGTACAGAGCACCGAGGACTTGAAAGAGATCCTCTGCACTGCAACAGCCTTCCTGCAAGGTTCGTGTGGAGAACGTACTCAAGCCAGCACAGCTTCCCACTGCTCTCCTGTACCAGGACCCCCCTCTCCTTGCCCTTATCCTGGTTTCTCTTCCCAAGCAAACCTGCCCTTGGGGTTTTCAGGGCTGTTCCTTTGGAAGAGGGCCTGGGTTGAGCCTTGTGGTCTTGGCTTTGCCATTCGGTATTTAAAGAGCCTCTCTGCTTTTTCCCCAGCTAAGCCTTTCTCTCCACTGTCACAGGGTTCCTCTTCCTGTCTGTGGCTTTAGGTAGGTGTCTGAGCCCCGCAGTGATCTTGTACAAAGCAGAAGGCTGACAGGGTACTTAGAGGGATTTTCCTTTCTTCTGTCTGGCTTCTGGCACCTGCCTTGTTGCAAGCACATTGCTCCTGTTGGATGATGGTGCTGCGGAAGCCACACAAAGCTGTTGTGCAGCTTTGTAGCCTGGTGTTGCAGCAGGTGATTGATCTCATCTGACTGCTGTGTTCTGTCGAGCTTGTGGTTTTCCCTTGCTCACTGTCTTGACAAACCCAGCAGCTCTGGGGCCAGCCAGCACTGCCTCGCTCTGCTCAGGCTGACATGGGGATTTCCTAAAAGGAGGGAGGGCAGGAGGTCCACAGACCTCTTGAAAGTCCAAGGGTGGCAATAGCACTTCCATCGGGGATGTGGCAGATGTGACTGTGATGTAGGTGTGTGAGAGAGGCCTCAGAGCTTGAAACGAGGACTGAAAGGAAAGCAAATACTATTTGTGATAAATTCTCATGAATTAATATCCCAAAGCATCCTGCTGAGAAGGGGCCCAGATGTGCTAGAAGAAGTCTTTCAGAGATTCTGTGTGTGCTTCCCCATCTGCATCGTCCTGTCTGTGGATGAATGCGTAGGTGGACCTGCCCAACACCTGCCTTCGCCCTTTTTCTGGGTCAAGGCAGGCATCTTGGTATCTGGGCTTGGAAGCTGCTATTATTTCTGCTAGACCTTCCCATCGAGTGGCTTGTTCTCTTGCAACACCATCAAACCAAAGATGGCAGCTTGGCACCATCCTGCTGTGTGTTGCTGGGTGCCGGGGAGATCAGGCAGGTCCCTGTGGGACCGGGAAGAAAAGACTTGTTTGGGAACCAGGCAGGTTGGGAAGGGGAGCGGCAGAGCTGAGGTGTTCCATCTGTCCTAGGGCTGCAGGAGCTGGAGGCTGGCAACTTCCCCGCTGCCCTCTCCCTCCTTCAGGAGGCTGCGGGAGGATTTTGCTCCAAGAGGGTCCTGGCCCAGATCTACACCTGCCTCGGCTGCTGTGCTCAGAGAATGGTAATGGCTGGACCTCTTCCCTCTCAGTGGGGAGAGGTGAAACGCAGCCGAGAGCTGGGTGGGGAGGTTCAGGCTGATGTCCACGCTGCCTCTGCGTGGCACTAGGCTGCTGTGGCAAGGGGAGGACTTGAGCAGAAGCTGCCCTTGTGGCCCCAGCCTCCTTGGGCAGCTGCAAAATCCAGGCAGGGATTTTGTCTGAGTGCAAAAGGTTGCTGCAGAGAGGGAAGCTCAAAAACCAGCCCGAGGAGGCCTGTTTTTGGCTGAAGCGCTGTGGGGATCGCTGGAGAAGCAGAGTGGGGATCTGGATCCCACTGAACAGTAAAGGTGTCAGCAAAATCTCCTTGCAACATACACCTCTTCCTATCTTACTAGGGCAAGCTTCAGACAGCCCTTCAGCACCTGAAAAGGGCCCTCCAGGTGGACTTCCAGTGCCTTCCTGCCCTGTCCCACGTGGCAGCAGTGTACCAGGAGCTGGGGGAGACCGAGGCGGAGCTGCAGACCCTGGCTCTGCTCTATGAGGTTTGTCTCCTTCCTGTAGTTCTGGGTTGATTTTTGCCCAGCAGAGCCTGCACAGAGCTTCAAGCAGGCTTCTGCCTTCTGGGAGGCCTGTTTGACCCTGGAGGGCTCCCCAAAGTAGACTACAGCAATGCAGCCATGTGCTGGAGTGCCCAGCAGTGAGCAGGAAGGAGCCCAGTGAGGTCTGAAACTCCTGCCCAGCACCTGACTGTTGGATGTGGCCATTTCATGTTCTTGGTGGCCTAGGAGAAGAGGTTACACTCCAGAAAGTACCAGTCTCTTAATAAATTTCCTAGTAAAGAAGGCTTTAAGTGCAGATTGTGGCTGTGGTGGGGTGTGCGTTAGCTGAAGCAACCTTGGTCTGCTGGGGAGGAGCAGGTCACACCAGCAAACAGGTGGTGGGGTGTGCGTTAGCTGAAGCAACCATTGTCTGCCTGGGAGGAGCAGGTCACAGCAGCAAACACGGAGTTATCTCTTCAGCTGTTCGAAATCCCTAAGATACCATCCTAGGAGGGATCTCTCTCATTATGAATAGCCCAAGATCTGGTCTAACTAGGTCTGTGGCTGCAGTGGGAGATGGTGTTCCAGGCAGCTCAGAGCACCTTGAACTGAAAACTTGAGGTGATCTGGGAGATCTTGCACACGTTCTGATGCCCTTTGGAGATCAGAAGTCTGCCTCTCCCTGTGTGATCCTGGTTATTCTTCCTGGAAGCAGCTGTGTGTGTGAGTGAGAACAGTGTGGCTGTGCTTGTGAAGTGCAGCGTTTCTGCATCCTGGTTATTCTTCCTGGAAGCAGCTGTGCTGCAGTGAGTGAAAGCAGTGTAGCTGTGCTTGTGAAGTGCAGTGTTTCTGCTTGTGGATGCCCCATCCTGGAAGTGTTCAAGGCCAGGCTGGACATGGCTTTGGGCAACCTGGTCTAGTGGGAGGTGTCCCTGCCCATGGCAGGGGGGTTGGATCTCAATGATCATTAAGGTCTCTTCCAACCTAAAGCATTCTGTGGTCTCCAGATGCCAGAACTAGCAAGTGATTGCAGCTGCTGGGGACTTGACCAGCATTGTGGTGACTGCATTTTCTGTTCCCGTTTCACAGGCTCTGGGAAAAAACCCTCCAGTGGCTGCTTCCTCTAGTCCACATATCCTAATCCGAACAGAGCTCCCTGTCCACACACCAATTCTAGCTTCTCTCCTTCGCCACCGCCACCCCTCTGAAGTGAAGTACCTGCTGGCACGACGATGTCTCCAGGACGGGAGGTAACAGCACCTCTGGTCTCCTTGCAACAGCACTGCTTGTCTGGGCTCTGTGTTTTTCTCTGTTCTCCTGGAAATCGTTCAGCTCAGTACTGCTGTTGTAGCCCTGCTCGAGTCACAGGGTGTCATGACCAGAGCAGGTGTGGTGCAGGGACAACCTGTGGGCTAGTCATCCAGGTTCCACCTGGCTGCTGGCACTTCTTGGAGTCACCCTGCTCCTTCCACCACATGTTCTGTCCCCCTTGCAGGGTGGCTGATGCAGTGGAACATTACCTGGATTTTCTGTCTCTGCTTCAGGAGGGGCTGCAGCAGCAGGTAGGCGTTCCTGGCAAAGCAGGGTGTCATGACCAGAGCAGGTGTGGTGCAGGGACAACCTGTGGGCTAGTCATCCAGGTTCCACCTGGCTGCTGGCACTTCTTGGAGTCACCCTGCTCCTTCCACCACATGTTCTGTCCCCCTTGCAGGGTGGCTGATGCAGTGGAACATTACCTGGATTTTCTGTCTCTGCTTCAGGAGGGGCTGCAGCAGCAGGTAGGTGTTCCTGGCAAAGAGCTCCCTTGGTGACTTGGTAGGTGAGGTTTGGATCCCCATCCCAAGGCCTGGGTCCAGGCGTCACCCCCAGACTCCAGGTTTCAGTGTCAGTTAGAGTTGTGAAGGAGGTGAGGTGGGACCTGGCACCTCTGACCTGTGGCATGTATCTGCCTTCAGATTCACACAAGACACCACTTGGCACTGCTGTCTGGAGAAACAGCTTCCCCTTCCTTGTTGGGTTTTGGAGTTCTTTACTTCAAGAGTAGGGATTTGCAACCCAGACTCTGCAGAGCAGTTGGTCCTTCAGCTTCTGCTTCCTCCGAGAGGCCCCAGTGTCTGTGGGAGTGGGTCTGAGCTTCGCTGTGCAGTAGCTCTGGGTTCCCAGGAAGCATGGGGTCACTCTGCTTGGCTGGGTGCTCTGCATCGGTGCACTGCCACCGCTCTTGCTCCCCAGGTACCCCTAGATGGTGGCTCACCTCTGCCCAGGATCCCCGAGGTGTTCCTGGAAGCAGCGTCTGCCTTGGAGCAGGCTGGGAGACACCAGGATGCCATAACCCTTTGCGAGGAGGTCATCAGCCGGACGACTGACCTGATCCCACGGATGTTACAAGTGGAGGAGAGGCTGCAGCAGCCGGAGTGCCCATCACCAGGGACAGGGCCGTCCCAGCAGAAGGAGAGTCTGTGCTGCCTGGCCTGGAGAGCAGCTGGGTACCTGCACCAGGGCTGGGCGTGGGCCACGCTGGGCGAGAACAAGGAGGCCATAACACAGTTCAGCAGGTGCCTCAGCGATCTCCTGCGAGTCCAGATGGACGTGTCTGGTGCTGAACCAGCAGGTAGGACGCTGCACAGCGCCGGGATGGGTCAGGACCTGTGTGTTCAGCAGCCCTGAGGACAAGAGCAAGGCACTGGGACTAGTGTCACCTCTGGCACCGCTTGTCCCAATGTGCTGAGCTCTGCACCGCTCCAGAACCTCTGGCTGGTTTGGTTTGGTCAGAGCTGGGTTTGTCCTCGGCTCTGCCTCCTTCCCCGCTGTCTCGGTGACGGTTTGTGAAGCAAGAAGCTTCTCAAATCCAGATTTCAGGGAGGAGGTCCGTACTGCTCGTGCAGATGGGCAGCCAAAGGGCAGGCTGGGGCTGAGGTCACTCTGCTCACCACAGCCACCTAATGTACCAAGGTTCTTGGTGTTCCTCACTCTGCCTTCTCCTGGCTCTTCCCAGCCTGGCAGAGAGGCCACTGGGGGCTTGGGGAGCTGGAAGATGAGCAGCCCCGAGAAATGTTCAGCCCATCCCAACCACTAACCTGGCTCAGCCTGCTGGGATGAGGGAGGGAATGTCTGGAGGATGGTGTTTCCATGTCTATGTGTCTTTCCGTGCCAGAGAATCTCCTGCCAGAAGTGGAGGTGCTCCAGAAGATCAGGCTGCTCTCCCTCATTGGGAGAGGTACGCAGTTCCTGGCACTGGGGAGGCACAAGGAAGCCTTGTTGGATTTCCAGCACGGCTTGCAGATCTCGCCAGGTAAGAGGATGGTTTTGGTGAGGAGCAGAGGATTTCCACCAGTTTGCCCCTGGGGGTACTTCGCTGTGTTCAGCAGAAAGGTCTTTATGCTTTAGCCCATACTTGTTTGGATGTCAAGGGCTACAGCAGGACTACTAGCACTGTGATGTGTTTGAGGTGCTTCTCTGGGGCCTGGTCAGCTCACTGCCCTGGAGAAGCAGACAATCAGAACCCTCTCCTGAGACACCTTGGAAGTTTCTCTTCTTCCCGTGCAAACCCCAGCTAGCTTTCCCCCAGAGAGGGTCTCCTTTCCCAGAACAGAGCAACTGGGATCTCCCTTCATCCCAGGAAGGGGCACGTCTGTGCCTGGTGGCCCAGAGCTCTGTCAGGGGAACAGGGGGGGGAGCCATGCGTGTCCCAAGTGCAGCCACAGCATGGCCAGCACTGCTCCTGGGGGTGACCTCCCCTTGTCCAGCACAGGTCTGTGAGCTTGGCCAGCATCTGCTAGACTTTTCCTTCATCAGGAGGCACAGGTTGTGAGGGAAAACCCCAACCCAGACAGAGAGGTGTGTCTTCTGGCTGATGCCACCCGCCTTGGTTGCCAGCCCCTGGGGCTTAACGAGAGCCTGTGGCACGGTCACCTCCCCATGACACCATTTCCCCATCCTCCTCTCCCTCACCTGGCTCTTCAGCTGCTTTGGCAAGACCCCGGTACCCCACAGCCGGTGCTGGGGACCTGGGGCTGAACCCACCCACCCCTTCCTTCCCGTGCTGCAGATGACCCAGCTGCTCTTCCCTACCTGGTGGAGGCCCTGTGGAAGCTGGACCGAAAGCCGGAGGCGGCAGCTCGGTGGCAGAAGTTCTCCCGGAGCTCCCCCGGGGAGGACGGGCAGGGAAGGTGTGTGAGGAAGGAGTGGTGGGATGGTGGTGGGGGGCACTCCCGGGTGTGGTGGTGGATCTGAGGAGCTTCACCCTTCCCTGAGGGGGATGTAGCTCTCCCACGGGGACGCGAGGAGCCGGATGGGAGAGGGGCAGAGCCGGGGGCTCCGTGCAGCCCACCGCATGGGGAATTCCTGGTGGGACCGTGGACTCACCCCCTCCTCCTCCTCTCTTCCCCAGGCCCCTCCCGCTCTTCCTGGCCTCCTGCCTCCAGCGGGCGGCCTTCCCACGCCGCGAGGAACTCACCAGGAGCCTAGGGGACTACCTCGGGACCTTGCACGGGGACCCCGCCAGCTGACACACACCCCCCCCCGGAATTCCTCCAGCACGAAGCCGGGTTCCCGAAGGATTGGTGCGCAGCGGATCCCCTTTTTGTAATAAAAACCTATTTTTAACTTTTGTTTTGTTTTGTTTCTGTGCTCTTTTTCTGCAGCGAGCCTTTCCGGCCGTGGAGTTGCTCGCAGGCCCTGGGCTGTGCCCCGGGCGGGTGTGAGACCCCCGGCTCTCGGCCACCTCCCCCCTATACACGCCCGTGACCGCGACCACGCTTGGGGCTCTGCCGAGCTCCCGCCCCCCGCGCCTTCTGATTGGCTGCAGCCCTACCGCTCCTTTCCCTTTCCTGGGGCGCTAGCCAATGGCCAGTCGAGGCTAACCTTGGATGGCCGTCGGGGCGGGGTTTCTCGCCCGCATTTTCCCATTGGTGGATTTTTTGCCCCTGTTGCCCGGTAGAAAAGCCGCGGCGGGAGCGGCGCCGCGATTGGCTGCCGGGGGTTGCGCTTGGCTCGTGACGATTGGGCAGGGAAAAGGAGAGGGGCGGGGCGGAGGAGGCAGAGTGCCCGTTCCTTTTTTTTTTTTCCTTTCCACCCCTGCCCTCGTCTCCTCCGTTTCCGCCCCTCCAATTGGCCGAGACGCTCACCGGGCGGATTTTCCCATTGGTCAGCGCACGCTGTTGCTAGGCAGGTGAGGCGGCGCGGGGCGGAGCTTCCCCCTTGCGATGAGTCGGCTGTGAGGTTCAGTCAGCGCGAAGCGCCCCGAGCTGCTGCCGCCGCTGTCCGACCGAGACCCGCCGACCGCCGTCGCCGCCCGCCCTGAGGAGCCACCGCCGCCCGCCTCCCCTCGCCCCTTCCCCCCCAGCGCCATGGCCTCGGGATCCGAGTAAGTGCGGGCCCCCCCGCCGGCAGGCCGCGGCCTAGGCCCCGCCGTGGCGGCGGTTGGGCCCGGCCCGGCCTAGCCCGCCTCACCTCGCCTCAGCGCGGCGCGGCGGCGGGCCCGATCCGTCCCACCGTCCCGCTGTGTCACGGAGGGCCTGAGGAGGCGGAGGCGGTGCCGGGAAAGGGGATCGGCCGCTCCCCGCCGCCCCCGAGCCGGGCCTCCCCGGTTGCGGCCCGGGACCGCCTGCCTGCCGTGCCCCGGCGCGGCCCGGACCCTCTCGCCTGGGTTAGGCCTCAGCTAGGGAAGGCTTTGTCTTCCAGGCCCCGGAATGGCTGGCGGGGCACCGAGAGAGTGAGAGGGCTGTCCCGACCCCCTCCCGGCGGCGGCCCTCGGGCCGGGGCTAGTAAGTGACTTGGCATTAGCAGAGGCAGACATGTTGTGCCGGGGCTGGCCTCCGTGGCAGCTGAGGCAATCGGCTATATTTTCGTCTCCGGTGTCTTGCCTCACTCCGTTTTGAGTTCCAGGCTGAGGATCATCTTTCATGCTCCTCAAAAATGAGTAATAGTGGTCTCTCGGCTCCCAGCCCGAAGAGGCAAGCCGCTTCGTTGCCCTTTGAGAAGAGTTAAAGTAGAACCTAAAGAAAAATTTCCCAAACCTAAGAACACTTGAAGTAACTTTCTTGGCCTTGCCAGGGGCACTTTTGGTCTCTTGAGCATCTGTTGTTTATGTTCACCTTTTCTTTTGCGAATCCTGAAGTTCAGATCTCAGTCCTACTGAGTCACTTCCAGCAAGGTGTGCCAAGAATTCAGTGTCCGGGGTAGAGCTTGGGGTGGAAGTGACAGTCTCAAAGGCGTATTTTGCTGAGATGAACAGTGTCTTTAGAAAGAAACTTCTACTTTAGCCGAGTTAGTTTCACCACAAAAGAATCAAAAAAAGTTACTTTGCCACTGGAAAGGAGTTACTTTTTAGTTGCCATTTTTGGGTCAGGGCTGTTGGCAGCCATCTTGCTGAACTGTGCTTTAGCATAGCGAGTAGGATTGCAAGAGCTAAGAGAGTGCAGTTTCTGAAGGGAATCTCGCTTTCGTGTGCCTGCCTGTCTGAAACACTGTTTGAGAACTTGGCATCTCGAGCACAGGTATGAAGTCACCACTTCAATGCCATGTCCTGTTCCGGAAAGTGGCTGAAATCATCAAATACCTCACTCGTTTCCTTCAGTTGATAAAATGTTTCTTGGATATTTAGTTGGTTTTTTTTAATACCTACCCGTTCAGTCTGTAATGTGGATGTTCATGGTGGTAAGAAACTGCTGCTAACAGGTTTTGTCTTGGAAACGAGTTCACGAGGATATTGATGAAAAAGGCACAGCAGCATACGGAAGGCATGACTGTTTTCACTTTCATTACTGCAGCTGGAAGTCAGTGCAGTTTGAGTCAGTGCCTTCTCACTATAATTTTAGCATAGACTTGCAGGAAGAACTTCGTTCCCTAGTTTCAGTGGAGCTTTGAGGGTTAGCAGTCATTTTCAGAAGAATCGCTAATTGGTAATTACTTTCTGCTCTTGCTACCATCCACAATAATGCATAGCCTCTGGGCGTTATCGTGTGCTGAATGAGGGGAGCTCTGACACAGAGAAAAATGAAGTAAGTGATAAAAAGTACCCCCCCCAACTCCTTCCCTATGTCAAATGGGGCTGTTGGATTGCTTTACTGAGAGAGAAAAGGCGGCTGAGAATGGGGGCTGGGGACTCATTTATTTTTGGTAATTAGGGCTAGTACATATTTACTTCAATTTTATTGATGTCTTGTGCTTTATAAGCAAGCTTGGCCATTAGCTGTACTGGGGATTATGTCCTCACTTCTGGCCTCTGTCTAAGGGCAGGCTTGATGCAGGCTTTGAATTACCTTTTAATTCCCAAACAGATCTAAAGCTACGTTTTGTGTTCAGTTTATCTCTTTTGTTGAGTCAGTGAAAGAAAGGAGCGAGAGGGGAAGTGTGTGAGGGAGCTGACAAAAGGGGTGAGTAGGGGATATGATCTAGAGGATTTGCACCAGGCTCTCTCTGATGGGAAAGTCATTGAGGAGCTTTAAAAATTACCTAGGTTAGCTGTCTGTCCTGCCCTTTGCCAAAGTTTACCAGCACACATAGGGAAGTTGGCAGGAGAGAGCCCCAACCCATGCCTTAGGCTTTCCTGCTTGCTGTTTTCCATTCAGGCTCTCCTTCCCTGATGCCCAGATGTTGGGGATAGTCTGAGCATGGTTGAGGTGCACAGACATATTTTGCTCTATCATCTTGGTTGCAGCATGAGGAACCCCCAATGAAGGAAAATGTTGAAGATAACAAATATTCTAAATTGCTACTGGAAGATGGGTAGCATTTGGCTCTCTAAGTCCTTACCCCGTCTGTAGGGGAAATAACATCACTTTCCTCAGTAGCTGACATGTAATTTCATAACACTTTTGTTTCTTTATCTGCAGAACTGTCAGGGCAGATAACTGAAGCTGATTCTGTGCATTTAGATGTTTCCATGCTGTTTCTTGGAGACTTTTATGCCATTTTTAATGCCTCCAAGCTTTTCGATTTCTTTAAGTGCAGTAATGTACTGACAGCATTGATCCAGCCCTCCCTTCTGACCTAAGAAACTATAGATTCAGTTCTTTTGTACTAAAACTTTTTTCTCACATTCAGCAAAACCGAGTGGACTTTTTGCTGTGCTCTTCAGTGCTGCAGTGTGTCAGGAGCTATATGAACTTACTTTCCAGATTTATACAACTTTTGGTTTATTGACAGTTTTGGTCCAAAAGCTTCCACTTGCTTCCCAGTTCCCCTTCCATTTATTTTTATCTTGTCTCCCAGACTGTTTTAGGCTGCAGGGCAATTCCAAGGGACAGCCGCACAGTTTCAGTGACAGTTGATGTAGCCAAAGTCTGGCAGCACTTTTTTTATCAAAAGGCCTTTGGATCCACATCTCGTATGCAGAGGGATGTGAGTTACATTCACATTTTGAACAGGCTAAATAGGAGCATTGTTTCTTTCTGGTGTCCCTTAGCTTAAATTTTAAAATCTACCTGCTAAATTAATCTCCAGTGTCCAGGCAAAGTCCTTATATATAGGTTGTTGATTTTATCCACTGTTTTAACTACAAGATCCTGTCTGGCCTGGTTCAGTTTCCTTATTGCTCTCTCAGTTTTCCTGGAAATCCCAGATCTTTTAGGACTCTACCAACACCACATTTTAGGTTGAAGATGGAGTTCGTGAGCTCCTTCCTGCATGTATCCAGCAGACTTTCTTGTGTCTTTTTGGCTTCACAGAATGGATCTGTAACATCTCACATTAAAAGAGATGGATGTTGATTTCTTACCTCTTGCACTCTTTAATGAAGAGTGGAAAAACACGAGTTTCCCGGTGCTGGCAGCCCAGGAAAGACATGTTTTACAACTTCTTCTTTTGTTCACTTAAAATAATGTTGTGTCTCATTTCCAACATGTTTCCTGTGCTACCAGGGCTTATGTGAAGCTTGAAAACCTCTTGGAAACAATCTGTCTGCCCTCATAGGGTTGCTTGGTATTGTTCCCTCTTTTAAATGTTGGAGAAAGAAGCCAACACCACATAGTCTGACTTGGAAAAGCCTCAGTTTTGAGGGCTGGGGGGACCAGGGGTAACATCACACTGTAGGCATGTGAGTCCTCTCTGATGTACTTTTAAAAACGCAGCAAGCATGCTGAGTGACACTCTGCTGCCACAGACTGCGTTTGTGCTGTGTAGCTGCTTGCTCTGCCGCTTCCACGCAAGTGGTTTCTTCTGGTTATTTTGTCCCTGAAAGAGCAAAACGGAGCCAAAGTGCATGGCCAACACCTCTGCGCACAAAGCTCCCAACTCTTTGCCGGTGCTTGCTGCTTGCTCAGGACAAAGGAAGACTTTCCTTTCTTTGTCAGAATCAAAACAACTCGTGCAAAGTTTTCTGTTCCGACCTTAGTCTCAGGCACATCTGGAATACTTGGAGAAAGTAATCAGGCACCCACCAAGGGGAGTTACAACAGTCTGCTGCTGTTGTGGCAGCTTCCAAGAGGTCCCCGGGAATCAGTTGGTTCAAATTCATATTTCTTTCACAGAGTGAATTATTTACTGTGAATTAGATTTTGAAGGAAATTACTTAATCTGCCTTTCTTCCATTTCTTTGCTGTTTGATGCTCCATTTTGTCAAGTCAAGCAAATTGTCTGTCGTAATTGTTGTGGGGTAGTGGGCTAGAGCTGCAGTGACTCCTGTGAAAGGTGCTTATATCCTAAAAAGAAAACCCCGTTTTTCATGAGCACTTGAATATTTCTACTGGCTTGCTAGGTTTAACTAATAGGCCTCGACAGGCTAAACTCTTACAACTCTTCCTGTCAGGGGAGCTGCAGCATTGTCCTTTAATTCCCCTATTTATCTGGGATTTGACACCAAATAGACTTGAACTTTTGTTTCGATGGCAGTGGTTACATGTGATTTCAGATGAGTCTGACTAATTCTTTTAGGAAAAACATCTTACAGTCAGCAACATCTCACAGACCACTTCTTTTCATAGATAGCTTTGCAGCTATTTCCATTTGAGGCTAGTAAAGTAGTTATATTTACTGGCAGAAAACATTGTACTTTGAACTGCTGCAGCTGGTGCCTAGGAAAAGTGTTCTTTCTCTTACGCACAAGTATGGTTTCTAAAAGACAAGACAACAATGAAACCTGTAGAAAATGGAGATGAAAACGGGGGTGGCTGGAAAGTGGGGCGCAGGATCACTCAGCCTCATAACTTCTGTTTTCTTTGCCAGTTCTAAAGCGGATGACTTATCAACTGCTATTCTGAAGCAGAAGAACAGGCCCAATCGGTTAATTGTTGATGAAGCCATCAATGAAGACAACAGTGTTGTGTCACTGTCCCAGGTGCGTCATGTATAAAAGTAGAGCATTTAACCTGGTAATTAGTGAGCTGTTGCCGCGTATTAACTTGAAATGTAACTTTGCAAGGTGAGTCTAAGTATTTGTTAGCTGTTAGGAGTCAGGATGGGTTGTCTTGTTTCCTAACACTCTTCCATGACAAAATGTGTTTTGATTCTCAGTTTGTAGGATTCACTTGAACTTGTGCATTTAGCCTGGCTTCCGGATTAGCTCTTGACCAGTGTAGTGGGAGCCTCTGTCCTTATGGATTTAGTACATCGCTTCCGAGTTGTAATTCTCCAAAGTCGAGTAACTCCTTTAAATGCTCAGATTCTTTTTTTGTCAAAAGCTTGTTCTAATGCTGTTACTGTTTACAGGCAAAAATGGACGAGTTGCAGCTGTTCAGAGGAGACACTGTTCTGCTAAAAGGGAAGAAGAGGAGAGAAGCAGTCTGCATTGTTCTGTCAGATGATACCTGCTCAGATGAGAAGATTCGCATGAATAGGGTTGTTCGCAACAACCTGAGAGTGCGCCTGGGTGATGTGATCAGGTGAGGACTCGTTTGCTAACTGTTGCGTGTCCCTGAGTTGCCTAAATAATTTGTGTGCTGGCGCTGAGTTGAGTGAGTCAGTAGCAGAGAGGCAGGATCTGCAGGAGGAATGCTTACGTCTTCTGGAGCAGATCACAGAAATGTGTTGAAGTCTTTGTCTTATATCGGGGATCTTTGCTTACTTTTGCATGTGTTTCTGGCTGTATACGTATTCAGGTTAATACTAAAAAATTATGCTAAAGATCCTTGGAGTCTCTTTTGCAAGCCCAGGTCTTGCTATTAAATTGAGTACTTCAGTTATCCCACTGTTGTCACAATCACCTTCCCAAATTTACATTGTCAGATGAACTTGCAAATTTTTCTTATCCTGCATGTTCAGAGAAAATTGGAGCCTGGTTTCTCACACTAGACTTCCTTGGGTGATATCTGGAGAAGTCTTGAAATGAAAAATGTGTTTTGTACAAACTTGGTAGAGGAGAAAAATGAGGCCGTTCCACCTATACCTCTACCACTAGAAAATGCAAGTGGTGTTTAAACACTGCTGTTGTTGGAACAGAGCAGTGCTTTGAGTCTGTAAATTTAAATAAAGGTAAATCCTGACTTTAACCTGATGTGGGGTTACTGCCGAGTCATTTCT
The DNA here is from genome assembly GCF_001431845.1 of Calidris pugnax. Lineage (NCBI taxonomy): Eukaryota > Metazoa > Chordata > Aves > Charadriiformes > Scolopacidae > Calidris > Calidris pugnax. Next base: position 1,272,487 of record NW_015090963.1, on the reverse strand, counting down.
AGTGTGACAGTTCAGTCTGTGCTCTCCCCTTCTCTGCTGGGGCTGTGTCCGTAGTGGTTCTCAGCCTTCCAGATGTGTTACCAATTGTCATAGCTTTGTTGCATGGGTCAGAGAATCTTCACACCTCTTGCCCTCGGAAGTTTTCTTGCTGATGTTTAGCTGCTTTTTGGGTTGCTTTCTGTGGCCTGGTTTCTGCCAAAATGCAGATTCATGCACTACTCCCTTCCTGCTTGTGGTCTGTCAACTGTTCTTCTGGGGCAGTCTGTCTTTTTGTTTGCCTTTCTGCTGTGTCTGCTCTGTAAAGCGTGTGGTAGAAGAATCTGTTAAGAGTCTTGAGCAAAGTCACGTATGAAGTGTCACATGCTCAGCTGCAGTCCCACATTGTCTTTTCTTTGCTGGCAAAGCCAGGCTGAACTTTCTGCTGCAGCTTGATACTTTTGAGCTATTGCCACAGTAGACTGTAAAATAATAGCTGAAGTGTTTACTTAAAAAAGGGGGAAAGAGCCTTCAGACTTAAACGCCAGCCTCCACAAAGTGGGACTGACAGACACCTGGCTGTAAGCTGGTGTGTGAGCCGATGCAGGCAGGACACAGGAACAACCACAAAACCATGGATTAAGGGCAAAGAACAAATTCAATCTCAATGCCTCACAGATTGGGGAACCTCTGAAGCAGCACCCAGGCAGAAGCAGGCAAGCAGGGGATGCAGGCACCGCGGAGCAAGAGTCCTTAATAGCACGAGAGTCCTTGTTAGCAAGGGAGTGAGGGAGCAAGAGAGCCTCCACCTGCTGTTTGGGCCTGTAATTTCGAGGATTCAGGCAGGCAGTTTTCTGCTGTGCTTTGATCTTTTCAACAGCAGGGCAGGAATCCCAGGCGTGTTTTTGATAAGGTGCCCCTGAGTTCATCCCAGGACTATGTTGTCTAAGTGCAGGTGTTCTACTTGTTGAGCACACAAAACTCAGCAACAATTAGTGTGATAGATGTGTTTTCCAGCACCCCACATGAGACTCAGTTGAGCCTATTTACAGTCCTCCTCACCAATCTTCCGTTACTTTCCCACAGCTGGTTAACCTGGCTGGTGTTGTGAGAGCCTTTGCTCAGAATCAGGATTATCAGCAATGAGGGCTCTTTGTAGTATGTTATGAGAGAGTGAGGAAGGAACAAAGAGGTTCCCCCAGCTCCTTTTCCCTTGCAGTTGGTTCAGCAGTAGCTCCTTGTCGAACCAAAAGCTAGCTCATGACTCTCACAGGTCTTCAGTAACTTGTGAATACGCTTCAGGAGTGTTGAGGGGGGCTGCAGAAGAGCAGGGGGTAGGAAGAAAGTATGAAACTCCCCAGCAGTCTTGGACAGGGCTGAGAGGAGTGAAGAAAAGTGTATGTTGCAAAGACTGTCCCTTGATGGGCGTGATTTTTGCCTTGTCAGTATTGAAATGTTCTTACGCAGATGAGAAGTCTCACCAGGGCTTTGGAGGGTCCTTCCTGGCATTTGTGCTGGCCTGGGAAGGGGCATCACTGCCTTTTCCATGCAAGTCCAGAGAGTTGTGGCTAACTGGAGTTTTCTTCTGTTGCAGCATCCAGCCTTGCCCGGATGTGAAATATGGCAAACGTATCCATGTGCTGCCAATTGATGACACGGTAGAAGGGATCACGGGGAATCTGTTTGAGGTCTATCTCAAGCCATACTTCCTGGAAGCATACAGACCCATCAGGAAAGGTAATAGTGCCTGTTATTGAAGTCCTGATGGCAGCCAGTGTGAGCTACTCCTGGGACTGAAAAAAGAGAATTTCTAGGAGCTTGCACAGATTTCCACGAAGCATTGGACTGACATCTGTAGAGTGAGGTTTTGCTGGTGCTGATTGAATTTTTTCCTGATCTTCAGAAGAAAGGATGATTGCTGCTGCTGGCTGGTGCAGCAGCTTGGTAGTTCTCCTGCGTGTTTTTGCTACATGAGATAGGAGAGCATCAGAAAAGGCTTAGGTAGAACACAGGAGAAAATCTCATTAAACTAAGTTACTACCACGTAATGGGATTTGGTAGTTGCCCATGTATTAATCAATTGGTTGGATATACCAGCTGGCACCCTGACTAAATTCACTTCTTCAAAGTAATTTGATTAATAATTGGGAGAGTGCTTAGAAAACTAAATACACTTTCAGACTTGTGCTAGTAGCACTTATGCTGGAACAAATAGGTCCTAATACAGTACAAACACAGGTTGAAGTTATTCAGCTTCTGTAGCCCAGTTTAGCCAGGAATCCTAGTGCAGTATTAAATACTATTCTGCTTCTGGAGACAGCCAGCTATAACTAGTAACAACTAGTTATAATAACTTCAAAATGAATTTTTATGAAGTTCAGGCTTTTTGCCTGTTTTAGAAGTGTTAAATTGAAACTGAATGGAAAAGAAATGTGATTCCTTGCCTCTGTGTTTTGTATTTAAGCAGAGTATTATTTTCTATTGTTTGCTGTTTGTTACTGGATGAAATTTGAGAACTTAAACTGCTGTAGATCTAAACAGGGCCCGAGTAGTCACAGTACATTCAGCCTTGCAGTTTAAAAAGCAGGGCAATGTTAGAAATGCCAGCAGTGTGTGCCTGTGTAGCTCACTTCCTTGGTCCTCTGGGGCTGCTGGTGGTAGAAGGGTCAACATTTTGCAGCAGGCCACTAAAATACGTGCTTTTGCAGGTGACATCTTCTTGGTGCGTGGAGGGATGCGTGCAGTGGAGTTCAAAGTGGTGGAGACAGACCCAAGCCCGTACTGCATAGTGGCTCCAGACACGGTCATCCATTGTGAAGGAGAGCCCATCAAACGAGAGGTGAGTAGAATCCTGCCATGGGGTTCTCCTGCTGAATCCCCTCTGTCTGAAATCTGCTTCTGTGACAGTTCTTGAGAGCAGCAGTGTTTGCAGCTCACGTTCTGGCATTTTGTACATTGAATGTAATGGTTAGAAACTCCATTTTCAGGAAATGAGCTGCTGCTGAAGGTAGTCAGAGAAATGTGCTCCCAGTGTCCTTCCTCATATGCTGAGATAGCGCCAGTGCGTAGGTTTGCTGACGAATTGCTGTATTTTGGTAGCAGCTGGTTTTGCATCTGCTTCCAGATAACTCATGCTGGATTTAGATGCGTCTTTTAATTCCAAAGTTCCCTTGATCCATTGCAGGGAGAGCTTACAAAGTTGCTAAATTTCATGCCACCTGAAAAGAAAGCCATTAGTTCTTTTTCAATGAGAAATTTGAAACCTCAGAATGGTTGATTAAAAAAAAAAAATAAATAAATTCCCCAGTCCTTTAACGTATCTAGCCTTGATAGCCTTGAGCATCCCCATCTTGAGGCAGTCTGAGTGGCTTCCCTGTAAGGTCTTGGTCACTGTAGTATTAAGAAGTAGGAAGTCTCAGAGATGTGAGCTAAGGTGGTTGCATAAAGTGCTTGCAAATCCATATGAGTGCTGGTTTGTAGTTAGCTGCGTTCTGAAAAATTCCTCTCCATGTGACACTTGGGAGACTATGTCTGGGCACCAGAGGAGTCCAGTTTGGGTTCTTAGGACACAGTAGAGACAGATGGGGGGAAAGTTCAGCCAAAGCCACCAAAATGGTGGTCAGCTGGAGGTCAGAATGAATGAGGAGAGTCTGTGAGAGTGGGGTGGTGGAGGCTGAAGAAGGGAAGGCAAAAAGGACAGGCTTACTGGCAGCTGCCTGACAGGAAGGGGTTTGTAACCAGGCTCTTCTGAGAGCTGTGCCCTGGGACAGGACTGAGAGGCAGTGACCTAAGCTGGATCAAGGGAAATTCCCAGTAGATACTAGGATAAAGCTCTCCCCCAGCCCTGGAGTAGGGCCCAGAGGGCAGGCACCTCCAAACCTGGAGACCTTCAGTGCTTGATGGGGCCAGATCCTGAATGACCTGCTTGAGGTAGTTGTTCTTGTTTGTGGGGCTTGGACGTAGCCCCTCTGAGATTCCAAGCTGTGTTATTTTATTATTTTAGTGCGGCCTACTGTTGCAGATAACTAAGGCCAGCAGAGATCTGGGCAGCTAAATGAATGGATGCTGTAGAGCTCTACTGGAAGAGTTGACTGCAGTTGATCTTACCTGCCTGTCTGCATCTTAACGTTCTCTCTTAATTTGCGTCAATCCTAAAGACAACTCTATGTCTGAGAACTATGTGATAGCTAGAATATGTCAAGTAGTTAAGAGATATCACAGTTTAAGGACTAAGTATATTTTCTACTGAGCTTCGTTGTCTGATGCTATCTTTGTTAGCCACCAGAGGGTCACAGAGCTTGTTTTGCACTAAAGTCTGTAGAGAACTTGGCAGCAGAGGCTGCCATTCAAGAAAGTGGTCTTCAGTGAGGTCTAGGTACGTGCATGCAATTCCCTTTGTACATCTGGGAGAGCAGAGCTACGAAACAACAATAGGAGACACCAGGAAGACTTGAAAGTGAGAATCTCAAGACAGCAAAGAAATGGCTGTGAGCAAAAACCCGGATTCCTGGCTTCTGTAGACTGGGAGGGGTGGTTGAGCTATTGTTTTCGCTCACATGTTTAATATACTTCCTTCCGGATAGGATGAAGAGGAGTCACTGAACGAAGTGGGCTATGATGACATTGGTGGCTGCCGGAAGCAGCTGGCTCAAATCAAAGAGATGGTGGAACTTCCACTCCGACACCCTGCGCTCTTCAAGGCCATTGGGGTGAAGGTAGGTCCCCGTGTGGATGAGTGGGCTTGCCCTTGCAGACAGCTCTTGATCTCAGAGGTTTATCAGGCGTTGGGAGGGGCAATAAGTAATTTGTGGGGATTTCTTTAATGCTGGTGTTAGGAAAGCGATTCCTTACATGTTCTGGACACAGATTGTAGTATGGCAGCTTGTAAAGTGGAGTGATGCTTTGAATCAGCCCTGTCAGTTACTGGCAAGGTTTTTGTTTGTGTGCCATGCAAAGTAGTAAGGGTGTTGATAGCAATCCTGGGATGGCAGCTGTTACATGAGTTTGGATCGCAATGTCGGACTGGCTTTATGAAATGCTTACAATTTTGCTGTGAAGCTACTTAGGCATTCAGATACTAGCTCACCACCTAAATCCCTTGCCTTTGTGCTCAGCCTCCACGTGGGATCCTGCTGTACGGTCCTCCTGGCACTGGTAAAACACTGATTGCCCGAGCGGTGGCCAACGAAACAGGGGCTTTCTTCTTCCTGATCAACGGTAAGTTTTGTGGCTGCTTTGGCCCCAGATCTGCTGTGTGCTCATTCATCCATCGAATGGTGTTAACAGGACTTGTAGAGCCACGTTGTCTCCCTGACATCCTTCCTTACCTCTTTCAAGTGTGCCTCTGGGGACATTTCCAGACTGTTTGTATGGAAGCATCTGTAGTGGCACTTCCCTTAAGCTTGATTGTGTTGTAGCAGGGTGGTTGGAAGACAGCTCTGTGATGCAGGAACTTGGAGTCTGTCTGGGTCTTCATTTCTGTTGGTGAGGGCAGAGCTGGTAGTGAAGAGCTGAGATTTCTCAAAGTATATGGGTGCAGGACATTTGTTCTAGTTGCTGTCACCATGTTCCATTCATAAAAGCAGCTTGTCTGCTGTGGGTTTCTCTTTCCCCTTAAGGAAAGCGCAAGACCTGTTTTGTTTCACGTAACATTAATTGGGAGGAACTTTGCTGAAAGCTTTAATGAGTACCTTGGGACTTAGCTACAAGTGGCAGAACCTCCTGCTGATGACTGTCGCCTGTAGCAGCTGAGATGGTTACTAGTCTATGTCCAGTAAGGACCAAATTCTGAGTTTTCCTTGCTGCTTTTCTGTCCCATTTTACAGTCAGTGCTGGAATAACTAAACATTTGTACTGAATGAGTTCTTTTCTGCTGTTGATGTCAATCACATAGACCCATGAAGGCAATAGCAAAAGTGTGTAGTACAGGATAGCAGTGACCAGCAGCAGGGAAGGCTTTGTATCTCAAGATATCAGATGTAAATGGGCTGGTTTTAACCATATGTCGCCCTTGTCATATATATCCTAAGTGTGTGGAAGCTATTACTGCATGCTAATGAGCCAGCCGTTTCTTTAGACACTTGTATTGCATAATAAACATAACGTTGTCAGAATTTGTGGTGCATTCTCCGTCTGCTGGTCCCAAGCCTGGAGCTGCTGGCAGTGATGTAGACAGAGCTGGTATGAGCTGGTGAGTTACCTGTAATGAAACACTCTAGTACCAGTGGCTCTGCAGCTGGCGGGCTTCGGTCAGCTTTGCACTCCTGAGGGTCAGGTTTCTTTTCCTTGGATCTTTTAGAAGTGCACTCTTCATAACCACTCCCATCAGCATCATGGAAAAATCTGTGAAAACAGAATACATCTGTAATCCTGCACTAGTGTTCAGCAATTGTAGGAGATCTTAGGGGAATGCTGTCATTCCTTCTGGGATTGATGTGCTTACACATACTTATTTATTTTTTTTTTCATTCTTTTGAGAGGAGATGAGATTTGGTTTTGGGTTTTTTTTCGTTTTGGGTTTTTTTTTGTGTGTTTTTAAACTCATTTATAGGATCTTATAGAGGTAAATGTAAACCTGTGTAATGTAAGCTAAAGACAGCTTCAGTATCTTACAGCTTTTTCCTTCCCTACCCTGGTAATTCATCACATATAATTTGATTGCTTCTCTTGCAAGCTAGGACTGGCATTAACAGTGTGTTGAGGCACATTACAGAGAAGCTCACCAAGTGTGAAATAGGGTAAGGAAAGAGACAGCTAAAGGTAGCTCATTGAGTAGTGCTGCATTCTGTTAGCATAAACGAAAACCACACCAGAATAATGATAGAACCTAATTCCTCATGCTGTTCTCGCCTGTTCAGCTGCAAATTTAGTAAACTCAGTTGATAGTATTTGCTTTGGCTTGAGAGATAGATTCTCCCATGTGAACATTGTACTAAAAAAACTCAGCTGCATGCCTTGGGGCTAGCTCCCTCTCTTCTGGGTGCCACAGTGCTGCTGTTTTTCAGGTCCTGAGATCATGAGCAAGCTGGCTGGTGAGTCTGAGAGCAACCTGAGGAAAGCCTTTGAAGAAGCAGAGAAGAACGCTCCTGCCATCATCTTCATTGATGAGCTGGATGCCATTGCTCCTAAGAGAGAGAAGGTAAAGAAAGCCTGTAGAAGATAAGTCCGTCCTTTTTGGTAGCAGCTGCTGTGAATCTCTGCCTTTGACTACAGGGCAAAGCCATGTTTAACTTAATGCCTGGTTTCAGTTGGACGTGAGAAGAATCAGATATAGTTTGTGATGTTTCTTAACAGTTCCCAGCTGTCGTACCTGTCTGCTCTGGTGCAGTAGTAGCTCCTGTGCTGTGTCGTAGAGCTTTTGGTCTGATGGCTGCTTTCCCTCTCCACAGACACACGGGGAGGTGGAACGTCGCATAGTGTCTCAGCTGTTGACTCTGATGGACGGACTGAAGCAGAGAGCGCACGTGATCGTCATGGCAGCTACCAACAGACCCAACAGCATTGACCCAGCACTCAGGAGATTCGGTAACCACCACCCCGCTCTCCTTCTGTATCACATACTTTGTTACAGGATTGGAAGGATTGAGCAGAAATTAATACTAAACCTCTTCTGTGTGTTACATAAACTATTGACGTGTCTCCAGCTGCTTGTTTGAAATTCATTACTTGGCTTCCAGCCTTGGGTATCATTTTCTGTGCCCTATTAGGTTAGAACTTGTAGAAACAAAAAAATGCTTTGAAGTGGAAAAGTGTGCTAGCCTCTATTAGGTGAAGCTATTTCAGGACACAGTGAAGGAATAAATGCTTAAAGGGATATTCGTGCCTTCGGTGCAGAAGGCTCTTAATTGTCTGATTTCTCTTACTTTTACTGATGAGAATTCATTTCAGAGGTGCAGGTTTTTGAAACCTTGCAGTGCGGGTGAATGTCTGGTGTATGCCCAGCTCTGAAATAGGAAACTAGTCAAGTGTACAGGGGAGAATGGCCTCTTAAATGTGTAGCAAGGCATTTGAATGCACATCTCTGGCTAGGGGCAAGTGATAGGTGTATGTACGTTAGCTAATATTGCAGTAATACCTAGGTTTCCTGCCTCTCCAGATACTGAGGCAATTCATGTTTTTCACGACTTGGCTACTGCTCTGAAAGTTTAGAAAAAGTATATCTTTCAGTATTTGCAGACCCTTGTGATGAGTACATAAAGATAGAAATAAACAAAAATGTCGTGGTATGTTAGTTCAAGGCAGTGTATTTTCCTAAAAATGAGGCTCAGAAAAAGTTCCTAAACCAGCAATCGTCTTATGTTGTATAATCTTGAACTCCAGTTAATACAATAGTCTCACTTTCCCTGAGTGGCTTAGGCCTTTCCTCCTCTGATCTGACTCTGTTTCTGTGCTGGCAGATGCTGCAGAGAAACCCAAAGTTCTGGCAATTTCTGAAATTGTATGTGTTTGTGGCTTGTCATGGTGTTGTTCAGAGGAAGGCAGCAACTGCAGCTCCTCTGGTTCGCAGACTCAGCAGCTCATCCTGTGTTTTCTACTCCCCAGGTCGTTTTGACAGAGAGGTGGATATCGGTATCCCAGATGCCACCGGGCGCCTGGAGATCCTGCAGATCCACACGAAAAATATGAAACTGGCTGATGATGTGGATCTGGAACAGGTGAGTGATGTGCTATGAGGAAAGCTTGTCTCTGCAAACAGGCGTTCCTGGTGCTCTGTTCTGTAGTGGAAGAGTTCTTAAGGTTTGGTCGCATAGATGTAGTTGCTCATTTAGGACAGTGTGAAACTGGGTCAGTGAGTGATCTCTGAACTTTCTTCTGAGTAGTTTACCAGTGACCAAAAATCCTCACTAGTTAAGAAAGGCATGGCTAAGCGAAACAAATGTGTATCACTCCAGTCTGGAAGTGCCTTGCCGCTGTCCTTCTGGGTTTGCTTTCCATGGCATTCTCTTTAAAAGCAAAGCAAGCCTGGAGGAGCTCACACAGATCTGGTTGAGCATTGTGGGGACACTGGATACCACGTGTAACCTGGATGTTTCTCACAATCTCTGTCCCGAGTGAAGAACTGCAGTCCTTGGGGTTAGCATTGCGCACACCGTCAAAATTACTACTGCAGCTTTGATCTCAAGTAGGAGGTGGAACAGCAGTGTCTTTGCCTGTTAAATATGTGGTAGCACTTGTCTTGAATGCCCTGCAAGGCACTGATGTTCCTGTCATCCAGAGCTTTGTTGTGCTTCCCAGTGAGTGACCAGAGCGTGCATTGCCCTTGTGGAGCGCTTGCTTGTATCCCTGTGAGTCATAGTCAGTGCTCTGCTTTCAGGTGGCAAACGAGACCCATGGCCATGTTGGTGCTGACTTGGCTGCTCTTTGCTCAGAAGCTGCTCTTCAGGCTATCAGAAAGAAGATGGATCTCATAGACCTAGAAGATGAAACCATTGATGCTGAAGTGATGAACTCGCTGGCTGTGACCATGGATGACTTCAGGGTAATGCAGGAGTACCCCTCTTTCTTCTGGGTGCAAAGTCTAATTGCTTATCTGAAGCAAGTGTGTTAGAACTTGCTATTCTAACCTAATGTGTCAGAATTCATATAACACCCTTTTTTCCAACAATAGTGGGCTCTGAGCCAGAGCAACCCTTCTGCTCTTCGGGAGACTGTGGTGGAGGTGCCACAAGTTACCTGGGAAGATATTGGTGGTCTAGAAGATGTAAAGAGAGAACTCCAGGAGCTTGTACAGGTAAGGGATTCCAACAGATTTTTGCCTAGTCACCTTGAAATATTCTTATAATAATAAAATCCAGAAACAGTTTCAGATTCCCATTTGGGCTCTGAACAGAGTAAATGCAGAGATTTTTATGGTATTTGTTTGTAATGGAGTAAGAACACCATGCTGTTCCACCTTAGTGAACTTGGAGAGGAAGGTGCTGGGAAGCAGCATCAGGCTTTCCTCAGCTGAGTCTGCAGTGTCATCTTGGGTGGGTGTTGTGGTACTTGCAGAAACAGCAGCAGTTTTGCTGCTTTTACATGGAGGCCAGCAGTGGCACCACTGCTGAGAATCCTCTTATGTGTTGGCTTTATATACCATAAAGTGGATGAAGATTCTCAGAGCCTCTGAAGGGCTTCCATCAGCATTAGCACGGGGGCGGGTTAAAAGTAATTGTGAAGCCTTCTATGGAGGGAAAGTCTGGGACAAAAAGTCATGAATGGCCTCCAGAAACTCCTGGTGGCTGCATTAGGCTGGCTTGATTTTGATAATGTTCCTGCTTTCAGTTGGCACTGTAGAAACATCCTGTCTTGTGAATAAAAGAACCTAATTTTCAGTCTAATTTTCTGATGTTAAAATCACCGCCTATCTCTGACCTCGATGCTGAGGATAAATGCTCACATCAGACACTTTGCCTGTCTCTGGAGAGCACAGCAAATCGGTTAGATAATGAGCTGTTCCCTTTTGCTTCTGCAGGGCAGAGTGAAGTTGGGGTTAAGTGTGCTGGAAAACTACCTGAACTGGTGTTTAGTTCTTAGAGGTGAATAGGTTGTTTAAGGCAGCTTTCCAGTTTAGCTGTGGTGCATTTCAAAACAGTCTCCAGTGGCACCGTGTTGTCAGGATCTTGTGTTTAACCCACCAGAAATCTCAGGTACTGTGTTTCTGATAGGAGGAAAAACAAAACTGACCCTACCCATGGCAGAGGGGTTTGACAGATGATCTGTGAAGTTCCCTTGCCACCCAAACCGTTCTGTGATTCTAAGGCAAGAGCCTTTTCTGACTCATCATGAGAGGTTTTTGTTTGTTTGTTTGTGTTGTTCTCCTTCAGTATCCTGTGGAGCACCCAGACAAGTTCCTCAAATTTGGTATGACCCCATCAAAAGGGGTTCTCTTCTATGGGCCACCTGGTTGTGGTAAGACACTGCTGGCCAAAGCCATTGCCAATGAATGCCAGGCAAACTTCATTTCCATCAAGGGGCCAGAATTGCTCACCATGTGGTTTGGCGAGTCTGAAGCCAACGTGCGCGAGATCTTTGACAAGGTAAGAGTCTCTTCTACTGCCTGTGCTGTGTTTGTGCTGAGGTACCCCCAGAACTTTGTCCTCACTGCATCTTTCTTACTGGCCTGGTTCTTGTTGATGTCTTGCGTTTTCCCCTCTTGCACTGAGAGCAGGGACTGCTTTCCTGATGTAAGGAGATGTGTCCTCTTCGGCAACATAACGATTTAAACTGTTTTCTCTGGCTGCAATGTGCATCTGTTGATACAGGATGATAAATGCCCCAGGGCCTAAGCAGTGTGGCTCACATTAGGGCGGCACAGATATCCTCCACATCCCTGAAAGCTTTCCTTGACACCTCATTAACTGTCACCATCTACAGATTTTTAAAACATCCTGTGGGTTCTTGTCCTACAATATACATGGATTAGAAAGGAGCTCACTCCTACTGCCCAGTTTCCCTTTAGATAGTGTTGCCTCCTGTCCCAGAAGGTATCTGCATAGATTATGCTGGAAATCTTCACTCTTGTGGGCAGGGAACATGCCGATAGAACAAAGTTGGAAGGAGAGTGAGAGAGAAAAATTTAGGTTGGGAAGAAACCTCAGAGGCCATCTAGTCCAGCTGTTTGTCCAGAGAAGGGTAATAGCTTGGAGAAGAGAAGGCTCCGGGAAGACCTTATAGCAGCCTTCCAGTATCTGAAGGGAGCCTACAGGAGAGCTGGAGAGGGACTCTGTGTCAGGAAGTGTAGCGACAGGATGAGGGGTAATGGTTTTAAACTGAAAGAGGGGAGATTTAGATTAGACACCAGAAAAAAATTCTTTACTGTGAGGGTGGTGAGACACTAGAACAGGTTGCCCAGAGAAGCTGTGGATGCCCCATGCCTGGAGGTGTTCAAGGCCAGGCTGGATGGGGCTTTGAGCAACCTGGTCTGGTGGGAGGTGTCCCTGCCCATGGCGGGGGGGTTGGAACTCGATGATCTTTAAGGTCCCTTCCAACTCTAAGCATTCTGTATGATTCTGTGATTTGTTCAGGTTGCTCTGTGCCTTGTCTTCTGAACACGTGCTAAGGGTGGAGAATCCCTGGCCTCTCTGGGCCTGTGTGCTAGTGTGTGAGCTCTCTCACTGTGAAGAGTTTTTTTTTCCTTGTTTCTAACTGGAAGTTTCTTTGCAGCTGTCTGCCTGTCATCTGTCATCCTTTCACTGCACACCTCAAAGAAAGATCTGGCTCCATTTTCCTGTACTAGTTTTCCTGTAACTCCCCATTAGGTAGCTGAAGACAACAATTGATTTCCCCCTTCCATTGGATGTATTTCAACTCCTAATACTTGAGTGCCTAAATAACCAAGTGACATCCCCAGGTCCTGCAGGAAGACTTCTAGTCCAGGCAAATTGACTCCAGCTTTGTCTCCAGGCATGGGAGTTACCACCCTTCAGCCTGGTTCACAAGGCTCCCAACTCTGGGGAAAATCAGCTTGTTGTGGAGGAGAATTTAATTGAGGGTTTGTGTGGCAGGAGGCTGCTCCGGAGCAGCTCCTCCAAGATCTCTTTGCAGCAGCAGTGCTCTGGTCCTCCTCTTAGCTGATTAAAGGTAGGGGAGGCTTAGTGTGAAATCAATGTGCTCCTCATCACGTGGTATTAACATGGAGTAACTGTTCCCGTTTGCTTCTTGCAGGCCCGCCAAGCAGCCCCTTGCGTGCTCTTCTTTGATGAGCTGGACTCCATTGCAAAGGCTCGAGGTGGGAATATCGGCGACGGCGGTGGTGCCGCAGACCGTGTCATCAACCAGATCCTGACAGAGATGGACGGCATGTCCACCAAGAAGAACGTCTTCATCATCGGTGCCACCAACAGGCCAGACATCATCGACCCAGCCATCTTGCGCCCCGGCCGCCTGGATCAGCTCATCTACATCCCCCTGCCTGACGAGAAGTCCCGGGTTGCTATCCTCAAAGCCAACCTGAGGAAATCACCAGTTGCCAAGGTAGGACCTGCACCCTGACTGTGTGCTGCGTGTGCTCCTCACAAGCTGGGAACAGAACAGAGGGCTGGTGGCTGCACCGTGGGGTACGGAGCTGGGAAGCCTTCAGTCCCTGAAGGGTGGAAATGAAGAGGTAGGGGGAGGCCTGAGCTCGTAGGCTGGGTGTCACTGAAGCTGGGTGTGAGCACTGTGGGTCTTTGTCACGTCGTTGTCACGTTGTGGAGTCCTGCCCACGGTGTGGGAACAGGAAAGCCTGTTAAGGCAAGGTGGAAACGATTCTTGTACTCTGAAAGAAAAGTAAATGTAGAACACGGGGGTGGGAAAGGAAGATTGAAGAGGAAGCGCTGCAGCTAATTGTTGCAGAACCTTGTTCCAGGCAAGGGCTGCGTCCCTTGCTTAGGGAGCAGCAATAATGCAGCTGATAGTCAGAGAAAAGCAGATGTCCGGTGAGAGCTCGAGCCTTTTTGTGCCAAACTTAGCTTTTTAGGTACTGTTGGGAAGGAAAGCTTCAAAGGAGACTGCAGTACTGCCCCCTCAGTTGAGGAGGAGGAGGTTGGTTTTCTTGGTCTGGCTGTGCCCCATCTCCATTTCCAGTCAAACAGTTTCATTTGACTCCTAATTCTCAGGCGTGAGGGAATCCTAAATCCACAAGTGCAGAGGCATTTTCAGCTGCTTCACAACTTCTTGATACGTGGGGAGCGTGGTCTGCCTTCCTGTGGGGTTAAATTTTCCCAGAAACAAGAACTTTAACAGCAGATCCTTCCAAAACTGGGCAAAGTCGCGGCAGCACCTTGGTACCATGGGGTCTGAAGACACCTCTGCGTCACCTGGGGCTGTAAGGTGTTAAGGAGAGGCCTCTTGTCTTCTTCTTCCACTAGGATGTTGACCTGGATTTCCTAGCCAAGATGACCAATGGCTTCTCGGGGGCTGACCTGACAGAAATTTGCCAGCGTGCCTGCAAGCTGGCCATCCGTGAGTCCATCGAGAGCGAGATCAGGCGAGAGCGTGAGAGGCAAACCAACCCTTCCGCCATGGTGAGTGGGGCACCTGGTCCTCTCCCCCCTGGGGTAGTTGAGGTGTCATGTGTTCCTCTCCATAATCCTCGGGTGGGGACGAGTGGCCCTGACCCACCGTCTTGCCCCAGCATCCATCTCCAGCCCCTGCCTTGGCGGGTGCTGGAGCATCCTGGCCTGGAGGGGAAGGCTGTGGGTGGCCATTGGGCTACAGAACTCTGTGATGGAGCTCACCCAGGTCCTCTGTCCCCGCTGCAGGAAGTGGAGGAGGATGACCCGGTTCCTGAGATCCGCCGTGACCACTTTGAGGAGGCCATGCGCTTCGCTCGCCGCTCGGTCAGTGACAACGACATCAGGAAATACGAGATGTTTGCACAGACCCTACAGCAGAGCCGCGGCTTCGGCAGCTTCAGGTAAGGGTGGGGAGAGCCATAGCAGGGCCACCTGCCCAGCTTTCTGCCAGATTCTGGGTGACAGACCCCTCTCCTGCTGCGCCTGTTCTCCCCAGCGCCTACAGCAGCTGGTAGACAGCGTGGTGGGTGTAGGCCATGCTGCAGGTCGGTTGTAGCCACTCCATTAGCCCTCCTGAAGCCCATCAGCCCTTTCTCCCCTGTAACACCAGCCTGACGGGCTTCAACCCCTTTCTCCTGCCTGTCCTATATATGGGTGGGATGTTGGTCTGGAGGGAGGAGGTGTCTCTGAGGCTTCTGAAGGTCATCTCTTCTCTCTTCTCCTGCACCCCTTGCACACAGGTTCCCCTCGGGCAACCAGGGCGGCGCCGGTCCCAGCCAAGGCACAGGAGGCGGCAGCGGGGGCAACGTGTACAGCGAAGACAACGACGACGATCTCTACGGTTAACTCGCTGCCCTGGGTGGACCGAACTCCACGTCAGGCCACGTTGTACAGGGAAGAAAAGAAAAAAAAAAAAAAAGAAAAGATAATCCAATTGTTCAATGGACTCTTCGGCTTCTTCATTCCTCGGTCAGACCAGTGTAGCTGCACGTCAGACTTTGTACAAGGGGATATTTTCTGCACACACCAGTCCAGAGGGGTGTCCGGTTGGGAGGCAGGCAGGGAGTTAACAAGGAGGGGAACCGACTTAATTTCTGAGAAATTTTCTGTTCTAGTTTATGTGGCAGAATCAGCAGCTTTAGCAAAGGGTACAACGCTAGCCTGTATAAAAACAAAACAAAACAAAAAAAACAAAAAACAAACCCAACAAAAACACAAAAATAATAAAAAAAAATAATAAAAATCCCACAAAACTCTAGCCAGGCCCCGGCAGTTTCTTTGTGTCATGCTGGCGTGGTCTCTAAGCCTGTGTCCCTGGTGCTGGCCAAGCACTCCTCGCTCTTCTGGAGCCCATCTGCCTCTCACCTTCCCTCCTGCCTTCGGGGCCACTTTTCCTCCTGAACCCCTCTTGGCTCTCCGTAACGGGGGAAATCAGCGTGGTGGTGTCTGTCCCCTGCCCTGGCGTGGCACCGAGCACTGAGGAAGAGCCTGGCAGCAGGTATCTGGTGTTGGTTCTCTGATGCTGGCCACCAGCTGTCAGATCTCCCTCTGCTTTAGCTCCTCAGCAGCAGAGGGCTCCTGAGGGCAGGCGTGAGGGGGATTTTAGGGATTCAGGAACTGAAGGTCTCTGCCAGGAGGGTGAAATGCAGGTTGTGTGGCAGAAGGGTGCTCCAGGCTTTTGGGGGCTGACCCATGCCATAAAAAACAGCCTCCATCCCCCATCAGGAGTTGTGTGGGGCACCTGGTAGATCTTGAAGGGTTCCACCAAACCAGCTAGATATCACGCGAGAGGGGGTGTGTGTGTCTTGAAATGTCAGAAGGACGGGACTATCCACGAGACGGGGCTTGTGGGTGGCAGCGGGGAGAAAGGTGCTGAAATTGGGAACGCTGTGTTTAAATAGCACAAGCTCCTGCTGGGGTAGGAGGCCACCGAGGGCCCTGGGGAAGGTGGGCAGCTCCCGTGCTCTGTCCTACTTCAGAGCTCCTTGCCAGCACTGCTCCTGCCCTGTCCTCATCCCACCTCCTGGAGAAAGCACTGCTGCTGGCTCCTGCGGGGATGGTGGCCATGGCCTCCTCCATTGGCCATGGGGCTGAGGAGGTGCTTCCCTTGACCTTTTTTTGGGTTAATTGGCACCTGGAAGGTCTGCAGGGACACAGGTGGTGGCTTTGCTCTCCCCAGGGTGGTGGGGAGCCAGGAATCAGCTGCTTTCAACCACCTGGGAAGGGGGAAAGGGCAGCTCTGCACCGACTCCAGGAGCTCTTCAGGACTTGCCCAAACCTTGTCCAGCTCTGGCAGGAGAGGCTCTGGTGGGTTTCTCCCTCACCAGTTTGGGACCATCACCACCCAGCCAGCACTGGGGGAAGGTCCACCCCGGCACCGCTCTCTGCTGTGGAGGCCCGGAGAAGCAGGGCAGGGGATGGTGGGGTGCGTGTCCCAGTCTTCCCTTCTGCCTCTCCTAATTGCAAATGCTAATTAAATCCAGCGTGAGGGCTGCAAAACCTCATCATCTTTTCCTTGCCACCCGTGGGAGGTGGCTCCTGGTGGGGACAGCACCCACAGGAGCTCTGAGAACATCTGCCCTGAGGGTGTCCCCCAAACCAGCACCTGAAGTAGCCCCAGGAGAGCGGTTGGCACCAAGGGCTGTGTTTGTCCCCTGTCCAGGGGTCACCCCAAAGCAGAGACCCCCTGGGAGCTGCACGGCACCCCCACGTCCTGCCCCCCACCTTCCTGGGGGGACTGGGCACCCCAAAGGTGCTGGGCGGGGGCTTGCCCTGGGTGGTGCGGGATCAGCGAGGGGGCCACTGAGGGCAGCCTTTTCGTTGCCACCATGGTCGGCATCTCCTTGTTGAAGTTCAACAAGGGCAAGTGCAGGGTCCTGCACCTGGGGAGGAAGAGCCCCCCACACCAGAACAGGTTGGGGGCTGACCTGCTGGAGAGCAGCTCTGCAGAGAGGGACCCGGGAGTCCGGGTGGACAACTTGTTGACGATGAGCCAGCAATGTGCCCTTGTGGCCAAGAAGGCCAATGGTCTCCTGGGGTGCATTAAAAAGAGCATGGCCAGCAGGTCGAGAGAAGTCATCCTCCCCCTCTGCTCTGCCCTGGTGAGGCCCCATCTGGAGCACTGTGTCCAGTTCTGGGCCCCCCTGTTGAAGAAGGACAGGGAACGGCTGGAGAGTCCAGTGGAGGCTACAAAGATGATCAAGGGACTGGAGCACCTCTCTGGTGAGGAAAGGCTGAGAGACCTGGGTTTGCTGGAGACGACTGAGAGGGGACATCATCAGTGCTTGTCAATACCTAACAGGCAGGTGCCAAGAGGATGGGACCAGACTCTATTCCCAGGGGACTCTGTGCCCCCAGGGACAAGGGACAGACAAGGGATAATGAGCACAAGCTGGAACATGGGAAATTCCATCTCAACAGGAGGAAAGACCTGACTTTGAGGGTGGCAGAGCCCTGGAACAGGCTGCCCAGAGATGGTGGGGAGTCTCCTTCTCTGCAGAAGTTCAAAACCCGCCTGGGTGTGATGCTCGACAACCTGCTTTAGATGACCCTGCTTTGGCAGGGGGGTTGGACTAGACGATCTCCAGAAGTCCCTTCTAACCCCATATCATTCTGTGATGGTGCCCCACTGCGTTTCACCATGTCCCCCCCCAAGCTCTGCAGCTGGGTCCCACAGGGACCATGCACCCTCATGGGGTCCGCAGCCCAGACACGGTGGTTGCAGAAGGCGGGGGGGCCCTCCAGCCAAGGCGTCTGGGTTAGGGGCTGCTCCCTCACCCGAGGGACTGGGGCCCTCCTGCATCACCCCGAAACCCTCTGGGACCAGCAGGTTCTGTCGCCAGCAGAGGGCAGGCGGTGGCCACGCTCAGCAGGTCCCCTGTCCTGCTTTGGGCCCAGCACAGGCATCCCATGGGCATCCCTGCCCCATGGGTCTTCCTGCTCCATGGCCATCCCTCCTCCCATGAGAGTTCCTGCTCCAAAGGCCATCTCCTGCCCCATGGCCATCGCCTGCCCCACGGGCTTCCCCTCCCCTTGGGCATCCCCTGCTCCATGGCCATCCCCTCCCCACGGCCATAAGTTGTCCCCATGGCCATCTGTTGTCCCCATGGCCATCCCCTGCCCCATAGCCATCCATGGCAGCATTGTCAGCCCCCATGGCTGGGGGTAGGGGGCTGTGCTGGTTCTGCCCCCCTGAACTGGGAGCCCATTAGGTGCTCCCAGC
This sequence comes from Calidris pugnax, assembly GCF_001431845.1. NCBI lineage: Eukaryota > Metazoa > Chordata > Aves > Charadriiformes > Scolopacidae > Calidris > Calidris pugnax. Next base: position 1,254,313 of record NW_015090963.1, on the reverse strand, counting down.
CTCGTCTCCTGTGTGGGCTTCAGGGTCAGCTTGTTGTGGGGGGTGATTTCACAGCCCTGAGCTTTTTGCCTGGGAGGGGGGCAGTGACCCACAGCCCCCAACTTGGGGTTTGGTAGCCCCATCCCCTCCCTGGGCACGATGCCCATGGGGGGGTCTGCTCTCATCGCTGCTCCTGCTGAGAGCTCTGTGGGCAAACTTTATGGGCATCAGGGGACTTTCCCTGGGCACAACTGGTGCTGCTGCCTCTCGCCCTGCCCCAGGGTCCCTTCCAGAAGAGCCAGTGTCTCTCCAGCCCCCTCACCCCAGGCAGCCAACGAGGACCCCCCTCTTTGCTGTCCCCCCCCCCCC
>NW_015090963.1:1250540-1253879 GCF_001431845.1 Calidris pugnax | reverse complement strand
CCCCATGTTAGCCACATCCCTGGAGCCACGAGGGGACACAGAGCCCCTGACCGCGTCTGCTCCCAACGCCCTGGTGATGTCGTCAGCACAATTAATGCCATTTTACGAGGTCAGTAGCCATTCCCTGTGACCCAGCAGGTCACGTATTTGTCCCCTGTCCCTGGGGGGCGAGGGGGGCAGCCCGGTGATGGGGATGTCCCCAGCACAGAGCCCCGTCCCTGCTGGCTGCATGAGCACAGCCCAGCATCTCCCATCACAACACACTCCCCGAGGAGCTGTATTTTTTAAAATACTTTATTTCTTTTTTTTTTTTTTTTGAAGAAAAAAAAAAAGAAGCAAAAAAAAAAGAAAAAAAAAAAGAAAAAAATTACAAAAAATCCCCACTATAAAACATTCAGGTCTCATTGAAACCGAGAGAAACAAAGCAGCTTGCATCTGCGCGCTGGCCTGTCTTCTCGATCGCCGTGTCCACCAGGTTTTTCTCTGCGTCTCGAACTCCACAGGGACCAGGGGAGGGAACTGTCAGTATCCCCTCACCGGCCAAGCCGGGCAATTAATTAATTAAGCAGTGCCTAACAGCTCTCCTCGCCCTGTATGATACACTGTACAGCTGTACACCCAGCCCCCATGGATGCCCCGCACTAGACCCCCCCTGCCCCAAGAGATCCCCTATTTAAAAGTCAGTGACTTTTTTTTTTTTTAATAAAAAAAAAATGTATTCCCGGGGCGGGGGGAATATTTTGGCAGGGTTTTTTTTCTTGGCGGTGCTGTGGTGGAAGAGGAGCTGTACACAGCCGGGTGGAACGCGCCTCCCACTCTGTAGGAGCTCTTTCTCGGGAAAAAAAAAAAGCCCAAAAAAAAAAAAAAAAAAACCTGGCAAGAGGCAGAGTGGGCCGAGAAAGGTAAGAAATATAAAAAGTCTCCTGATGGAAATCCGAAGGTTTTAAAAAAATACAGCATTTGAAAACGAAGCCACCAAGCAGACTGCCTCATGCGCCTCCCAGCTCCACCCTGACGCCCAGAAAGATCTCCTGAATGAATCGTCCCTGTAGAAAAATATATACACGTGCCTTTCTCTTCTTATTAAAAACCCTAAGGTCGAACTCAAACGCTAGTGAAACCCACAGCTCTGCTCACGCTTGGCTCCGCTTTTGCACCCAGACTTGTGCTACACACCCCCTACACCCCCGCACTGCGACGGGCTTGGTGTTTGTGTGGCTGAACCATCTTTTCCCCTCAAAAGACAAAAAATTTAAAAAAAAGAAGTCAGGGTGCACCACGCCAGGAATCCCAAAATGGGCAGAGAAAAAAAAAAAAAAACCCTTGCAGAGTTTATCTAACGAGCTCTATATATATGTATTTATAAAAGCAGCAATGCAAAACTCAACACATCTGAACAAGAAGAAAGCTCCAGCCTGGGCTTCTCCCCCACCTCCTGCGGCTGGCTGGGGCAGCGGGGACAGCCCCGGGCAGGGGCAGGAGGATGGAGGGGACCGTCCCCACGGCGTTTGGCACAGCCGAGGCTCGGTTGTGTAGGCTTGGCACAGGAGTGAGGGCCACGGCCGGACTCGGTACCGCGGTCCCGGGTGAGAAACAGTCCAGCTACGGGGTGGCGGAGTCGTGGGGGAGGCCACCGCGACCAGCGCCGCGGGACAACCGGGGACCCCGAAGAGCAGCAAGTATCAAAGAGGGGAAGAGGAAAAAAAAAAAAACAAACCAAAAAAAAACCTAACAGCGGGGACGCCAGAACCTGCGGAGTCCTATTTACATGGCGCCGGACCCCGACAAGTCCAGCTTTTCGTGGGGAAAAGTGGCCTGAAAAGCAGGTGACATAAAAACCCACAACGTGACGCGCCTCCCCGGGGGCCAAAGGGCCCACCTCCTGCCCCGGCTTGTGCCAGGTGGAAAAGCTGGACCTTCCGGGGAAAAAAAAAAAACCAAAAACCATAGTCCAGCAGCTGGGAGAGCTCTGATGGGCAGGAGCCTCCCAGCTGCTGGAGTAGAAAACAGGCCAAGAGGGATGGATGGGATGGGATGGATGGGGGGGAAGGCGGGTTGGGTGGGATTTTTGGGGAAGGGAAGTGGTGTGATGGGATGGTTGTTTGTTTTTTTTTTGTTTTGTTTTGTTGTTGTTTTTTCTTTTTTGCATTCGGAAGTGCTGTGGCACCTGTGCTCCATGTGGGCCAGGTGCTGCGGCACGTGCGTTTGGAGTATTGCTGCTTGGAGGAGAGTTTCTCCCCCCGGGGGGTCTCTAGGAGCACGGGAGGTGCTGCTTGAGGATCTGTCTCGTCTGGGGAGCTATTCTGTCCGGGAAGCGGATTTTGAACTCCACGATCAAGTCTCCTCGCTGGCTGGGGGCCTTGGGGAAGGGCAGCCCCTCCCCACGCAGTCTCTTGACCGTCCCCGGCTTGATGATGTCGTTGCAGGGCAGCGGGATCACCCGCCCGTCGATGGTGGGAATGTTCACAGTGCAGCCGCACAAGGCCTGGGGGGAGAAGAGGGGACAGGCCATCAGACAAGGCTGGAGGGGGACACCCCAAAACATCCCACCCGCCACAACCCGGACCCTCCACCAGCTGGGTTTGACCACCCTGGGTGATGCCCAAGAGCATGGGGTGATCCTCACCAGTGTAAGGTCAGGTCTCTGCTGGTGCCAGCCCAGTCCAACCACATCGACTGGGCTGCTGGAGGGGTTGCTCCAGGCCCGGGGAGACCCAACTTCATGGGGGGAAGGACCTCCCCAGCTCCTGGGCTCCCCAGGAGGCACCGCCAGCAAGCGCCCAGCCACTCACAGCAACAGGACAGGCTAAATTTAGCCCCTTTCCCTTCCCCGGCCTCACCACCACCAACCCCGGGCAGCCCAAAAGAAAACCCAGCTGAGATCATCGGATGCCGCCGCGGTCCATCAGCTGTCACCCTCCGCAGCCCGGCAGCTCTGCCCAGAGCTGGGGGTTATCTATAGCACAGCCCGCCTCACAGCCTCCCCCCACCATCCCAAAAAGTGCCCCCCAACAAAGAAGTCTATGCTGGTGTGGGACAGCACCCAGCTTCCCTAGAAGCTGGGGGTCTCAGAAGGGCTGGTCCCCATTGGGAAGCCAAGAAGAGGTGGTTTTGGGGGGTTGCCCCCCCTCCCCCCCGGCAGCAGCACCCCTGTAGCCGCAGGGTGGCCTGCCTGAGCCGGCCACGTGACGCGGGAATGCAGCAAAGAAAATCCTTGTGTCCTTAAATAACTCAGACAGCTCTGGCGTACACGTGGGCAGGACTGTCTCCAGGCTTTCGGCAAAGGCTGAGGGAGAGAATTGCGGAGCGATGCTTCTGGAAGAGGCTGGGGAGGGGGGG
>NW_015090963.1:1241192-1250388 GCF_001431845.1 Calidris pugnax | reverse complement strand
GGGGGAGAGGGAGGGGGGTGCTGGGGGTACAGCCTCCAGCTTCCAGACAAGGGAGCTGGTGCAGGTTCACCCCTCCGAGCCAGGTCCTGGGGGGTCCCAACCCTCCCAAAACGGCCTGCAAAGGGAGGGGGGAGGATGCAGTTGCTATTTTTGGGGTAGATGGGGGGGAGGGGGGAAGATTTTTCGCATCCCCCTCCCCTGGAAAAGCCTCCGGTGGCACAGCAGCAACAGGCATCAGGAGAAACATCTCTTCTCTTGCTGACCGCTGGCTCATGGCCAATGGCTGTGGTTTCTGCAGCTGAGCCAGGGCTTTGCACCAGGGTGATCTCGCAGGGACCCGTGCCAGAGCCAGCTGGTGGGCTCCTGTGAGCAGAGAACAGGAGAGATGGGGCCATCTCCTTGCACAGCTCCTCCGCACGAGGGTCTCCTTCTGGGAAGGGTCTCCTCCAGGGATGAACTTTTCTGGCTGCAGGAGGATGTTCATCGCCAGCTCCATGAGAGCAGCAGGTGCTTGGCTGGACCTCCAGGAGTTTGGGCGGGGGGGAGCGAAGGAGGGTCTCCCTCCATCAATCCATTTCTGCCCCGTGCTCAGCCAAGGATGCTGGAACCCTGCTGCTTTGCCCATGCCCACCCTCCAGCACTGTGGAGGGCTGCAAGGGTCCACGAGTGACAGGGAAAGGACATCTCCAGCTACAAAAACGGGGAAGAGAAGAGGGAAGTCCCTATGGGAGCAGGTGGATGGGGCAAATGGAGGGACGGGAGCAGGAGCGGGCGGTAGGAGCGAAGGCAGACGGGGATCTTAATGTTTCCTCCCTGGAGCCAAGATGCGAGAATCTGAGGCGGCTGCTCCTCCGCCGTATGTCCCTGTTTTTCATTCTTCTTGCCCAACTTCGCTGGCATTTGGGAAGCCGGCTGCTGAAGTAACACCCGCAAGGGCGGGAGCTGCCCCCCTTATCCTAGAAAGAGGCTGGGCTTATCCCCGTGGGGATGAAGTCACCCCGGGTTTGGTGGCCCAGCGCCGCGCTGCCAGAGCAGAGCTCTATCTAGGTCAGAGCCGGGTCCTCCTCCGCTCCCAGCGAAGCCACCCCGGGGAGGGAGAGAGGGAGGGAGGGAGAGAGGGGGACGGGGACAAGGACGTTGCCACCGGCCGCGTCTCAGCCGGGCGCTGACGTGTGGGTGCTTCGAGGAAGGTGACGCCAGGTAAAGGATGCAAAGTGGGAGGCTGTGCCGAGGGCAGGCGTGCAGCAGCCAGGCAAGTTGCAAGCCCTCGCCAGCGGCGCTGCCTGAAGATCTGCCTCCCAGGAAGAGTGGAGGCATCCTTCCTCCCGCCCTCGGCCTCTCGCGGCGGCACACGCCTCTAATTTTAGGAAGGGACACTTCCCCGCAGTCCCTGGGGAAGCCCTCAGACACCTCTGGCTTCTGCAGCAGCAAGGTGGCAAACACCCTGTGGTGACCCAGCTGGAGGAAGGTGGCACCCAGAAGGGCTGGGAGGCCATCGCCTTCCCTGTGGGATGGAAGAGAAGTGGAGGAGGAGGAAGATGCTCTCCTGAGTGCCTCCAGCCCCCAGCACCAGGTGTCTTGCTCCCCATGGCAGCAAGGTGGTGGTGAGGGGGTCTCCAGGGTCCACCAGTCAGGTCACAGCACCCACTGCCTGCCAGCTTTGCCTGCTGGCACTGTGCCGTGGAAAAGGACTAAAGCTAGAGCTAAAAAGGGCAAGACTCACAGGGAAGAAGGGTGCAAGGAGAGCGCCCGAGGCTACGGCCATAGGCTCAGGTGACGGAGAGGTGCACCACGATGCGCTCCGTCACATACCGCGGTGGTGGCATAAGGAGCTGGGGATCTCCCAGCATCTGCTCGTGCTCCAGATCACTTAAGGTACTTCTCCTCATGGATGATAAAAGTAGCAAAGTATCACCCTGCCCTGTCAGGCAGCCAGCTGGCGACGGCAGCCGGGCCAGCAGCTCAGCACGTAGGATTTGCAGTGGGGGAGGACAGAGACCAGACAATCCAGCTCAAAAGGATGAGGAATCTGCCCAGACCAGCAGTTTTCCACATTGTGCCTGCATTGTCCAAACCAAACACCTTGCTCACGGAGATCACGGGTGCCCAGCTCTAGCACTTCTGGTGCAATAGCACGTGGGGCCAGAGAAGGTTTCTCCACTTGCTGCTCCAAGGGCAGCTCCAAGCGAGAGCCCCCTCCAGCCTGGAACACAGGGTAACGTTGTCTGGACATCAGCACAGACAGATCGGGGTTAATTTTACAGACGGGGGAAAGCACAGAAGGAAAGATCTGAGATATGGCACGCAGGGCTCCATAAATAAGGCAGCCTCTCCTGAGTATTTCTGGAGCGGCCGGGGGATCCAGCCACTGCAGGAATAAACCCCCTCGCTTTGCACTGCGAAGGAAATTCAACTCCTGAGCCTGTGGGTTAACTTGAGCTGCATTTGCTCCAGCAGCACCCAAGCTCTGCCCGACCCACGTGTCTGCCCCTTGCCCCCAGTACACCCGCCCACAGCCCCAGCTGGGACCCAGAGCCACCGCAAGGCTCTCCCAACCGGCTGGCAGGCTAACGAGCTCACGTTTCCCTGCCTCAGGTCTGGCCCATTGAGCTTATTTCTATTAAATGCATTTCAGAACATAAATCTGTCTTCAGAAAGGAGAAAAAAAAAAAAAAAGAAAAAAGACCCAGCTCATTAAGAAGACAGACAGCGTCTACAGTCTGAAAGGAACAGCAAATGGCAGCTGCCAAAAACGTCAATGTTAAATGCAGCTGCCAGCAGGGATTTATTAAAAGGTAGTTATCCAGCAGCAGCGCCGAACGGCACATCTTGTACTGGGGTAATCTCCCCTTCTTCTCCCACCTTCGCGCAGCTCCCTGGCTGTGATGCATCCAGCCCCGATGTGACCTCCAGGGCTGGCAGCCTGGATGCACTGGGGTTTGCTCACCGCCCCAATATTTCATTTATTTGGCTCTTTATCTCAGTTCCTTCATCAGAACCAAGGAACACAGCTGGATTTGGCTAAAGCTTGCTCTGGAGAGGGGGAAGGTACCACCTCTCTGCATGACCCTGCTCTCTGTCCGTGGGGAGAGGGTCCCCGCGCTATCCCGGACAGTAATTAAACCACAGCAGGCTCAACTACGAGAAGAAACAGGGAGCAGACTCATGCCAGCCAACTTGGGCTTTCCCTTGTTCCTACGGAGGATCTGGGCTCCCTTCCACATGTGAATACCCTACGCTAAAATAGAAGGACAAGACATATGGGGAAGGGAGAAAATGGGTAAATACCACCTGTATTGGCGCAAGAAGCAAGGCGCGTTCAGCAGGGACCACAGCCACCCATGTCCTACTCCCAGCATGGAGCTTGAGCACCTCCAAAAAACTAACCACAAGTTGGCCCCTGCAGCTCCCCTCTGCAGAGGTCTTTGCTCACGTCTCTCGCGACCTACCTGGTCCTTCTTCATTGGCACAGGACAAGGACTGACTCCCATCTTGGCCACCACCCAGCACCACCTCCCACCCCATGGGATCTCCCACCCATACCCACCTCTTTAAGACTGATGTTTGCCGTGTAGACCACATTCGTCCCATCCCTCTTGAAGTGTGAGTGAGGCTTGTCCTTGAGGATGAAGACAATGTCGGCAGGGATGTTGTCCGGGGTGGCGTCCCCTTCTTTGGGGAATGTGATTTTGGTTCCCTCCTTCCAACCCCGTTTGATGACAATATTTAGGATCTTGTCCTCAGTCCGCATGGTCCGGCCATCAGCGTTGAGCCTTCTGCGGGTGATCTTCATCCTCTTGGTGGAGCCATGGTAGATCTCTTCCAGGGACACCTTGAGCTCATGGATAACGGGTGGGTCTTGGACCTTCCTCCGTGTGTGCAGGGACTCTTGGTGCCGCCGGTGAACCCCGTTAATGCCATTGAAGCCAAACCTACCGAAGGCACTGAAAGGGTCGTCATCGTCATCGATATCCATGTCTTCCTGGTCAAAGCCATTGAAGATCCGGGAGCGGCTGCTAGCGAAGAAGATGTCAAAAGGGTTGGAGCCTCCAAAGAAGGATGCGAAGGTGGCATGAGGGTCTCCGTGGAAGGTGTAGTGGAAAGTGTTCCCTGAGCCTCCTGAAGAGCCACCTCCAGTTTTGAGACCTGCAAGAGAAGGGCGAAGATGAGACATCAGTGCTCCCCTACCACTGGGCGTCGCGCTGGGACCGCACTTTCCAGGTAGGAGTGTGGTTTCTGCTGGCTTCAGGTGGCCTTTTCAGCATCTTCTAGGGGTGCAGGTCACCCCCTCCAGCCCAGCCACCTGCAAAGAATGTGGGAAAGGAAGGCACCACTGTGGGAAACTAATGGAAGATTGGTGAGGAGGACTGTAAATAGGCTCAACTGACTTGCATGTGGGGTGCTGGAAAACACATCTATCACACTTAAGTGTTGCTGAGTTTTGTGTGCTCAACAAGTAGAACACCTGCACTTAGATAACACAGGCCTGGGATGGACTCAGGGGCACCTTATCAAATACACCTGGGATTCTTGCCCTGCTGCTGAAGAAATCAAAGCACAGCAGAAAACTGCCTGCCAGAAGCCTTGAAATACAGGCCCAAGCAGCAAGTGGGAGCTCCCTCGCTCCCTCACTCCCTTGCTAACAAGGACTCTCTTGCTAATAAGAACTCTCGCTCCCCAGTGCCTGTGTCCCCTGATTGCCTGCCTCTGCCCGGGTGCTGCTTCAGAGGTTCCTGGATCCATGAGGTATTGAGATTAAATTGTTCTTTGCCCTTAATCCGTGGTTTTTGTGGTTGTTCCTGCGTCCTGCCTGCATCGGCTCACACAACCACCCCAAACCATAACACACAGTCCTGCCCCTGCATCCAGCAAGTTGCACATCCATTCAGGTTTTGTCCCTGCTATGCCTACTGAAGTGCTTCTTTTGGTTCTCTCCACCTAACTCACGGTCTTTTCATTTAAAATGTTTCCAGCCCAGCCCATCTCCGTTTTTCCCTTCTGCCCCAATAGCTGGGCTGCACCGAGGGCCACGGTCCAGAAGCATCATGTTCTGCAGGTGAGAACAGGCTTTGAGGCCAGCGAGCGGCTGTGCCTCTGGGTGGCAGAGCAGGTGGAGGCCAGCAGACCTCCAGGTCGGGACACGGCTCCTTCTACACACACTGCACAAAATGCCAGGTAAGCTCAAGGCTTGGACATTTCGGCAACCATTCCCATGGGAAAGTGCCCTGCCAGGTCCTGGGCTGAGCCTTACGTCACTGCAACCCCCACAAAGCTCCCAACAGCCAAGACCCACGACAAGTGGCCCCCCAAAGAGGGCATACACCCTCTGTGAGGCTATTTTTGACCAGGAGAGGCCAGGAAGGGTTAAGCCAAGGACTATTTTCAGGGCAGGTCAGTGACAGTGAAGGGCTATTTCTGACAGGCTGTCCCTCCTGCCAGCCACCCATTGCTCCCCACCCTGGGCAGAGATAGAAGGGGGACAAGCACAGAGTGGGCAAGTCTGGGGGGTCTCTTTTCTGATTGATGAAGTTAATATTCTCACGGGGTTAAAGGAAAGGAAAGGGGGCTTTCACTTCACCTTGCTCACCCACACATGTGGGACCCAGAAGGTCCTTGAAATACTGATCCCCATGGCATGTTGCTCCATTAAAAAAAAAAGGTGTATGATGGGAAATAATAGGTGTTGGGTTCCATGGGCCATAACTGACCCGGCAGAGTTTGGCTCTGCTGGGGCTCCCCATCCTGCTGCAATGAGGGGTCGATTTCACCAAACCCCTGGCAAGCCCCTGTCCCTAACAGACTGTACAGCCAGGAGGTTTCACCTTTAATCCCGTGACGCCAGTCCCAGCCGGGTCTGATTTCGGGTGCCTGTGGGGAAAGGCTGGTTTCCCAACTTGAGGCAGCCTCTTCTCACTTTACAGGGTGGCAAATCACGGTGCCCTGTGCATCCATCACAGCCCTGACATAACTTAACGGGTCGAGAATTAACCCACCACCGGTTAATTCTGCCGGTGGCTCGTTAGGGGATGCACCTGCCCGCTGGCCCCACGAGAGGGGCTGCCTCTTCCACCAGGCAGCCTGCTCCTGCCAGACCTCCTGCTCTTTTAAGCACCCAAGCCCTGGGCTGATTAATGCAGATGCTATTCGGCGCTCTCCTCGAATGGGGTTGCGCTCTTCCATCTTCGACTAATAAGGCCGCCTGCGGTGGAGCCTGCTCTCCTCCTCCTCCTCCTCCTCCTCCTCCTCCTCCCGTGCCAACCACCAGACAACAGCAGCCGCTTGGTTTCAAAACAAGGACCTATTACTTAAATTGGGAAAAGCTTTGAATCCTGTAGGTCAGCCCGTACCGGGGAGGACAGCAGGACCAGCGCCCAAGTGCGGGGGTGGGGGGAAACGTGAGCGAAAGCAGTACTTCTATGCTGGGATATTTAGGTCAATTAAAGGGCTGCTCGCTAATTACCCCAGGTATGACCCAGGAGGTGAGCTCCTTCCACCTCCACCATCTCAGCCGGCTCCTGGGAGTTTGGGAAGGAGGGCAGGGAGAGCCCGGCCATCCCAGGAAGCAGGGTGGCAGGCTGGAAAAGCGGAGCAGCCCAGGGAAAAGCGGGTCGAGAGGCAATTTCTGGCATCAGCAAAGCCTTTGCCCTCCCCACTTTTGTGGCTATTAGCCCTGTTTTGGGGTCAGGCATGAACCACAGGGACACCTCCATGCAAAAACACTCCCTTGCCTATAAAAAAAGGTTTTGACCCCACACCCCTCCCTCCAAGCGGAGGGTGCTCATCCCCTTACCTTCCTCCCCATACTGGTCGTAAACAGCTCGTTTCTTGGGGTCACTCAGGACATCGTAAGCCTCCGCAATCTCCTTGAACTTCTCCTCGGCGTTGGGGTCTTTATTCTTATCGGGGTGATACTTCAGGGCCATTTTCCGATAGGCTTTCTTGATCTCATCCTCGTTGGCGCCGGACTGGATGCCCAAAATCTTGTAATAGTCCTTGCCCATGACGGCGGCGACGCTGCCGGGAGCCGAGTATTTATTCCTGAAAGGAGAAAGACAGCTCTCCGTCAGGCGAGTGTCACAACCGGGGCCACCGGGGGAAGGGGACCGGCACGCACTTATCGCGGAGCCGGTGCTCCCTGCGTCCCACCGGCCAGCAGCACCACAGCCACCTCAAGTCCACGCTTCCCAACGGAGGTCAGAGCCCCGGCACCAGGACCTGCCCGGGCTCCGGTTTTACCCCACCAAACCCCACGGCGGGGACGGGGAGACTCATCTCCGAGGCTGACGGGGAGAGGGAGAGCCCAAGCCGGGGCACGGTGTTATTATAGGGGACACGCCACTGCTAACGTCAGGCCAGGGCCACATCCCCGTCCCGTCCCCCTCCCCCGGGGCTGAGCCAGGAGGGCTGAGCTATGTCTAAATGTAGCCACTGGCCCCGTGTCCGTCCCCCTCCCCTGCTCCTCTCCCAGCCGGGGACCCGGGACCCAAGCCGGGGTGATGACAGCAGGTTTCTGGAGGCTGGAAGCGGCAGCAGGGACCATGCTGCTGCCTTCACCTTAAAGGAACTTCAAACATTTTGTTCCTGAAAGCAATTGGCATTCAGCTGGAGATAAGCGCCTCCGGTGTGTCAGAGCCGTAATTTGTATTTAGCGAAGAGAGAATGAAGCCGTTAGACAGAAACATCTTGTGATGGTGGGAGGGCTTTTTTTTTTTTTTCGGTTTCAAAAAAAAAAAAGAGGAAAAAAAAAATAAGCCTCACACTTTATAGCCTGACTTGCACTCCCCGAGAGCCCTCAACTACACCTCACAGCAAGCCAGAAGCCCAGGGCTCGCTCCCTCCGTCGCCGAGGCTCGAGCCATGCCTTACTAAGGCATGGAAAACCTGGTGGCCGTAACCCAAGGAAGGAAAAGGACAGGGCATTGATTCATCCCCCAGTCACGCCGCTGGAGTCACAGAGACACACAGGCAGCAGGCAGAGGAGATGGGGGAGGGCAGCTCCGCCGGGCAGAGGTCCGAGCGAGCCCCACACTTCTCCAAGGACACTTCCCGCTGCTTCTTGACCTTCGGTTACCCCACAACAAATTCCTGACACCCCCTCCCGCCCCCCTCCCTGAGCCTGGCTGGTCCCCCCTGGTGTCACACAGCACAGCTCAGTGCTCGCCGCTGGCTCTGCTCTTCTCCAGGACCCTCGCTGCTCTCTGCCAAGTCCTCCTGCTCACTGTCCTGTTCCCCAGGTTTCACCCCATCCTTGCTCCAAACACCCCTGGGCAGCCCCAGACCATCGTGCCCCTCCAGCAGATGGATTTCTGCATGGGGTGTGAGCCTTGGCCCTTTCCTTCATGATCAGACAAGTTACCAGACGTTCCCCCTGGCCCTGACTCTATCCATAAGCTCCCAGTGAAGGTCACAGAGGGACCCCCCCCGCCAACCCCAGCAGCTCAGTTGAGGGTGGCCAGGCACCCCCGGGTGCACTGAGCATCCATCTGGCATCCATCCCAAGCATCACAGAATGGTCAGAGTTGAAAGGGACCTTAAAGACCATCTCGTTCCAAACCCCCTGCCATGGCCAGGGACACCTCCCACCAGACCAGGTTGCTCAAAGCCCCATCTATCCAAGGCTTGCCTTGGGTCATGCCTCGGGCAATGGCCCCTCTGAGGCTGCTGTGGGGGCTGGGAAATCAGCCACCTCGATTCAAACCACCAATTTTTGCTCTTTTTTGCCCCAGTCAGGTCCTTTGCTGTAGGTGGGGAGGAGGACTAAGGCACCTTCTGAAGGACTCAGCGAGGGGAGACGGGGGCACCCGCGGACACGTGAGGCAGCCTGGAGGGTGGGGTGGGGGAGGCTCAGAGAAGGGGTGGGAGAAGGTCCCCGGGGGCGTAAAGAGCATCCGACAGCGTCTCCCGCGGCAGCTCCTGGATGCCAGCACGTTTCTGTACCAGCTCCTGCGCACACAGCCACCCAGCCCACGCAGGCACCGGGGGATGCTCCGTCCCCTGCCCACCTCCCCATCTGCCCTCCCCGCCGGGCCAGGGGGGGGCTGCAGGAGACCCCAGGGAAGCGATGGGAGAGGGGGTGTGAGAGGTAACCTGCCAATCCTCCCCCACCCACCCCACCAAAGGTTACCCCAACACCTCCACACCCCACGGAAGCATCTGGTGTGGGGTGGGGGCTCCCCATGACCATCCCCAGGATCTG
>NW_015090963.1:1240898-1241140 GCF_001431845.1 Calidris pugnax | reverse complement strand
GCACCAAAGACAACCCCATCGCACCCCAGCTTGAGAGACACGGAGGTGGCAAACAGTTGTCCCCCCCTCTTGGGGACCACACAGTGCCCAGCTCCGACCCCACGCACCCCGGTCTGACCACCAGGACCCCCTCACCCGGCCGAAACCCCACAAAAATACATCCTGTCCCGGCAAAACACTGTCACTCCCCGCACAATCTCCAGTCCTGACCACCGAGGGGTCTTGGGCCGGGGTGGGGATGC
>NW_015090963.1:1232121-1240702 GCF_001431845.1 Calidris pugnax | reverse complement strand
GGGGGGGTGGGCAAGGCCATTCCTGCGTCACCCTCTTAAACCGGACACCTTCGGACAAGCCACTCAGCCTTGGAGAAAACCACAAGCATCCTCCCCCCCCCCAACCACCACTGCCAGCCCAGCTGAGCCAGCTCAGCCTCCATCCTCCTCTTGCAACCACAAAAGAAAAGGGGGAAAAAAAAAAAAAAAAGAGAGAGAGAAAAAAAAAAAAATTAAATAAAAAATGAAATCTTTGTTCCGGCCCCGCACATGACATCAGCCCGTGAAACCACTGGATGAGCGCGCCAGCTGAATAGCGATCGTTTGACATAATCCCTCCGCTCGCTCGGCAGTCATCTAAGGGAACAAACCTGCCCCGGCTTGGGTTTGGTTTGGGCTTCTTTTCTTTTTTTTTTTTTCCCCCCATCTCCAAGGATCTGGGAAAGGGAGGGGGGGGCAAGGTCACGGCAGGACGGGCCCCGGTTGCCGGCGGTGTAACCGGGGCGCGAGGTGGAGAGGCGGTAAACCCGCTCACTTACCGAAACTTTACGAACACATTCAGAGTCCAAGCCGTCATTTTTAAAGGCTCGAGCTTTATTTTAAACATCGCGGCTGTCCGCAGGCGCCGCCGGCAGCTGCTCTGCGCCCGGCCGGGAGGCAGCGGGGGCTGGCAGGGGGTCGGCGGAGAAGAAGAAGATGCAGGCTCCTGCCGGGGATGCTGCCCCCGCCGCCGCCAAGGGATGCTGGGGTGGCGAGCCTCCCGCTCCAGCTCCTCGGGGCCACCGACAAGGTGGCTCCTCGCCAACCCGGTAGCCACGGTTGCCTCTGACCTCCGCTGCCGGGACGGCTCCGAAAGGGTTTCGGTGGCGGGCGAGCCGGCGTGGGTGCAGGCGAGCCGGGGAGCTGCCGTCCTTTGTGCGCGCACGGGGAGGGGGGGACCCTTCAATGGAGTCGCTTGCCGAGCCGTAATTTTCCTTTTAATTGGTTTCCCCGATGCTAAACCGCCGGATTAAGACACTTCTGCCGTCAGCTCCAAGCATCCTCCCTCCCCGCTTGCCGCAAGGCGCCCGGCCGCCCCGTCACCGTCACGTCCCCCGCGCAGCCCCCGCCGAGGAGCAGGGAGCGCAGCCAGGAGCCCCCCAAAAAAATGAAAAAACGTCCCCGAAAACCAGCTCCGCTGACGCCCAGGGCTCTGCACCCGCCAGGCGAATCGGGGAGGGAGAAAAGTAGGGCGGCAGCGGTGATGTGGGAGAGGGGGGGGGCAAAAAAAAAATTTTTTAAAAAAAAAAGTCATTTAACCAATTAACCAATTTGCACATCCTCTTTGGATGCGCTGGGGGGGGGGTTCCTTTTGCGTCCCCCCCCTCCCCAGGCACCGGCAGTGGTCCCCCAGCAGAAGGTCTCCGACCGCCACGCTCTCACCCAGAGCCTGGGGGGCACCGGGACGGTGCCTCCTCCAAAAACCTACTTCTGAGAAGTCACCTTCAAGCACGCCAAGGAAATCCAAAATGCCACCGCGTCCCCCCCAAAGAGTCCCTCGTCACCGTCACTCGCGGGCTGCCGAGAGCATCCTCCCCGGATGCCCCACGCCGAGAAATTGGGGAACATCACCCGGCATCCCACCCTGGGCGAGCAGAACGCCGGGCAGGTGACAGCCCCCCAAGCCCACTGCCTCCCCAAGGTTTGGGGGTCCCGGTGGCTCAGCGGGCACTGAGTGCCAGGGTTGGGTTGTCCGGGTGGATGTTTCCCGGGATGGATACGGGGATGGGAGCCGTAGCGGGGTGCGTACCTCTCGGCGCGGCTCCAGAAGAGCAGGATGGCCGGCATGGCAGCGTGTCCCGGGTTCGGTTAAGGAGCCGGCGGCGGGAATCTCAGCGTTGCCCGGGGCAGGCAGAGCCACCCGTGCCCGTGGCAGAGCCACCCGTGCCCGTGCCGGCTGGCAGCCGCAGGCAACCAGGCAGCAATGTCATGACTACCCGCAATGAATCATCCCCCCCCCCATAGAGGGGGTCACCACTTCCAGCCCCACCCGCCATTGGGTCCTGCGTGGGGACAGGGTCAAGCCACCCCCCACAAGCACCTTCCCATGTAGGGTCCCCCCCCTTTCCAGCCCCACTGGGGTGCTGTCCCCTGCCTGGGGTGACCCCTCACTGGGACCCACTGCCTGCCCCAACGGGAAAGCCGGTTAACCCTTTCCTCCCCAGCTCCCCTGGGGCACACTGTCACCCCGTTTGGGGACAAGACTTAACCCCTTCCTTGCTACCCCCTCCAACCTCATTACTGTCACCTGGGGCGGGGGGGGGCTCTACCCACTTCCTCACCAGCCAGTTCAGCCCCACTGGGATATACTCGTACCCCCAACATGGGGATGGAGGGGGGAGGCGAGGGGGGGGTTACCTTTTAACCCCTTCTTGACCACACCACACAACTCCAACAGGGCTCATTGTTCACTCGAAAGTGGGAAGGGAAAGAGGGGTTAACCCTCACCTCACCGACCTCTCCACCCCACAGGGGGTACTACAGCCCCATAGAGGAGGGTAGGATTAACCCCTTCCTCCCAGCCCCACTTAGATGTAGTGTTACTGTTAAGGGGCAGGGTGATTAACCCTTTCCTCCCACCCCGTTCATACCCTCGGGGACACACTGTCACTAGGTAGGGCAGAGCAGTTAACCCTGACCCACAGCCTCAGCAGGGAACCCTGTCAATCCACCCGGGCAGAGGTGTTAATCCCTTCCTCCCTCACCTTCACACCCCTGGGGGGCAATGGGGCCACTCACAAAGGGGCAGCGAGGCTAACCTCCTCTTCCCAGCCCCACAGAAACATCCTGTCACACCATATGGCTAAGGGAAGGACCCCCCAGCCCCATAGTGACCCTCTGTCACCCCAGGGACAAGGAGAATGATCCCCCCAGCCCTATAGCAACACCCTGCCAGTGCGAGGGGACTGACCCCTTAGCCCCATAGTGACACCCTGTCACTACAAGTGCCAAAGGAACTAACCCTCCCAGGCTCTAAAGCAACAACCTGTCACCCCAAATGGCAGGGAGACTGATCCCCTTGACTCCTCAGCCCCATAGCGACACCCTGTCACCCCATGGGGCAGGGGGACTGACTCCTCTCCAGCCACACAGCGACACCATGTCACTCCATGTGGCAGAGGGACCGATCCCCTGCCCAACAGCAATGCCCTGTCACCCTGTGGGGTGGGGGGACTGATGCCCCTGACCCACAGCAACACGCTGTTACTCCATAAGGCAGAGAAACTGACACCCCCCAGCCACATAGACACACCCTGTCACTCCATGTGGCAGAGGGACTGACCCCCTATCCCCACAGCGATGCCCCATCTCACTCCATGGGGCAGGGGGACTGACCCTCCCAGCCCCACAGCAACACCGTGTCATATATAGTGACTCTACCAGCCTATAGTGACACCCTGGCACCCCATGAGGCATGGGGACTGAAACCCTTCGCCCCACAGAGACACCCTGTGACTACATGGGGCAGAGGGACTGATGCCCCAGCCCCACAGCGACACTGTGCCACCCCATAGGGCAGGCGGACTGATTCCCCTCTGGCCCCATAGCCATACCCTGTCACCGCATGGGGCAGGGGGACCGACAACCCTCCCCCCAGCAACACCCTGTCATCCCATGGGTCAGAGGGACTGACAGCCCTCCCCAGCCCCACAGCGATGCCCTGTCACCCCACGGGGGAGAGGGACTGACCCCCCCAGCCCCACAGCGATGCCCTGTCACCCCACGGGGCAGAGGGACTGACCCCCCAGACCCACAGCAACACCCTGTCACCCCATGGGGCTGAGGGACTGACCCCCCAGCCCCACAGCAACACCCTGTCAGGTCACAGGGCAGGGGGACTGACCACCCCCAGCCCCACAGCGATGCCCTGTCACCCCACGGGGGAGAGGGACTGACCCCCCCAGCCCCACAGCGATGCCCTGTCACCCCACGGGGCAGGAGGACTGACTCCCCAGCCCCACAGCAATACCCTGTCAGGTCACAGGGCAGGGGTACTGATCCCCCCCAGCCCCACAGCAGCACCCTGTCACCCCACGGGGCGGAGGGAACGACCCCCCCCGCCCCACAGCGGCGCCCTGTCAGCGCAGGGGGCGGGGAGCCCTCGCCCCCGTGCCCACCGGCCCTCCTTCGGCAGCGGCTCGGCGGGGTGTGTGGGGCGGGGTGTGTGGGGCAGCGCGGTGGGGCCGGGCCGCCATCGCCGCCCCCGGCACTCACCGCTCGCGCTGTCCCGGGGCGTCGCGCGCTCGCTGAGCCGCCCCCGCCCCCGCCCCCCGGCCGCCACGTCAGGGGAGTCCCGCCCGCGCGCGCCCCGCCCCGTTGGGCCGGCGGACTGTCCGTCGCCGCGATAGACCGCTCTCATTGGTTTCTCCCGAAAGGGGCGGGGTAGGCAGGGCGGGCGGAGGCCTTGCCGGTTCCTTCTTTCTATTGGTCAATTCAAGCCGGCACCGCCCCCTCAGGGCGCTCTCATTGGCCGGGGGCAAGTTTGCTGGCGGCGGGATCCCCGGGGGGAGGGGGGAATCTTCTGGAAGGGTGTGACGTCAGCGGGGTGCCTGCGCGGGTGGGGGCACGGCGGGTCACGGCCGGGTCTGCCGTGGGTCCCGTGGGCCTGCAGGGGGGCACTACGGGCTTGTGGGTTTGGCCTGGCGTGTGGGGGCCCAGTGGGTCTGGCGTGTGGGGGCCCAAGGGTCTGGCGTGTGGGGGTCCAGTGGGCCTGGGTCTGGCGTGTGGGGGTCCAGTGGGCCTGGGCCTGGGCCTGGCATGTGGGGGTCTAGTGGGCCTGGGCCTGGCGTTTGGGCTCCAGTGGGCCTGGCATGTGGGGATCTAGTGGGCCTGGGCCTGGTGTGTGGGGGTCCAGTGGGCCTGGCGTGTGGGGGCCCGAGGGCCTGGTGTGTGGGGGTCTAGTGGGCCTGGGCCTGGCGTGTGGGGCCTGTGGACCTGGCGTGGGTCCTGTGAGCCTAGAGTGAGGCCTGCTGTGTGTCCTGTGGGCTTGGCCTGGGTGCTGCTGTGGGTCCTGTGGACCTCACATGGGTTCTGTGAGCCTGCTGTGGGGCCTGGTGTGGGGCCTGGGGGTCTCACAGGGGTCCCGTAAGCCTGGCATGGGGCTGTGGGGCCCCGCAGCCGTGTGTGCAGAGCCTGGGGCTGACTGGGGCAAGCACTGCATGGAGCCTGGAAGTCCAGGCTGCTCCTGGGCAGGCTCAGGGCTGGCAGCTCTGAGGGGAGGCAGGGCAGTCTTGGGGCTGAGAGAGGCTGTGGGGCTGGGAAGAACCAGGCCAGGGTGGGAAATTGGGAGAAGGTTGGCTGGAGGGACTGGGCTGGAGGGTGAAGGGCTGCAGGAAGGGAGGGGGCCACTGAAGCTGTCCCCTGCCCTGGTGCGAGGTGGGCTCCTGCAGCTGGACTGCACCGGTGGGGTTGCAGGGCAGCATGGACCTCCTGAGAGCCTGTGCCAAGGTGGCACCCTGCTTCGCATGGGGCTGACTGGGATGGAAGGAAGAGTGGGTCCCTGGAGGTGCTGTGTGGGGTGGTCTGAGGGTGTCTGATGGGAGTGATGGTCAGTGTTTTCTTCCTGTACCCGGAGCAAGCACCTGATGTAATGAGGTCCACAGTCCTTCTGCAGCAGAGGCTTCCCTTTCTGGGGGTCGGCTGAGGTGCCTGAGGTTAGGAGGGGTCATCTCGGGATATGCTTTTTCATCAGGAAAAAACCCACTGGCCCAGGTCCTGTGCGAGGCTCAGGGGCTGTGTTTAAAACAGCTCCTGATCCGCTTACATCCTGGGCTCTGCAGCAGCCATGGCCAGCTAGTAGGCAATCTGCAAAGCTGAGCTAAGCGTGCTCCTAGCGCTGTTGCTCTTCAAAACCCCATCACGCGTCCCCTTCCAGGGGGTGCAGTGTGTTTGGACTTCTGCTGTGTGAGTCTTCCTCCTTGATCTTTCCAGCATCCCTGTCAGGGTTAGATCTGGAGTGAGTTGGCAGCTGGTCAGAGGATCTGCCTGGACCCAGTGTCCTGGATTTTGTCCTAGGAAACCTGCCCATCTTGAGAAACAAGCTTGCCTTATGGCCCCCATCGAGGTACCACGTTGGTGCCGAGCAATGATCCCCTCTCGGGACCACATCCTGCCTGCAGACCTGTCCCCGAAACGAGGTGGGAAGCAGATCCTGCAGCTCAGGGGTGAAGCTGAGCCATGATATGAATGGTTGCGGCTGTCAATGTGCCATTTGTCGTGATTAGAGGGTGCTTTTGTAACCGCTGCACGGCTTCCCCTTGCTGAGGAGGTGTTTGAATGGGGTGTTCTGGAGTCATTTCTGGGTTCGTGGCTCGTGCCGCTCGTCCCACGCCATCCTGGTGCCCTGGGCTTGCAAACACTTTTTGTTCCCTTTCATCGGCCTTTCATCGCCGGGGGCATTGGAGGCCCTGGGGCCCGGGGTGGGGGTGGAGCTGGCGCTGGCTGTCCTTGTGCTCACAAACGATCTGCTTGATCTGCAGCCTTCCCTGGGCACAAACAAGGGCTTTGGTCCAGGGGCTGGATGCGGCCCCTCTGCTGCTGAAAGCTGGTCAGAAGCGGGGTCAGGGCAGACCATGGCCGCCCTCCTGGGGCGCAGTGGGTGTCCTAACCAAAACTTGCTCCTCCTTCAGAGCCTGTCTGCCTGCCGGCACATCCGCACCCTTTTAAAGACACGCCGGGAAAGTGCAGGGAGGGGTGGCAGGAATAATTAAAGGTATAAAGCTGTTTCCATAGAAGGAACAATTACATAAACTGGCTCTCTTCCGTCTGGGGGAAGAGATGACTGAGGGAGGCATGACGGGGAATAATAAAATCCTGTGTGGTGGTGGGGAAGGTGATGGGGGGAAGGGTTGCTCGAGCTCCTTTCCCATAATGGGGCATCAGTGGGGAAAGAGGCAGTGGCACCTCGGGGTGCAAGTGTGTTTCATGAAGCAATCTGGGATTGATCTGTGCAATCAGATGGCCTTGGGTAGAGGGATGGAGGGAAGGTGTGAGAAGCTTGTCTGGGATCAAAAGGCAGTTAAGCAAATTCCTGGAAAGCAAAAGCCACAGAGGGTTGGTGACCGTGCTTCTGGTGTTGGAAATCCCCAGACTGCAGGAGAGAGGAGCAATGTGTGCTCCCCTGGAGCTTCAGCTCTTCACAGGGCTTTGCCTGTGGGTCTCTGTTGCAGGGAGGATGGGGAGGTGGAGAGCCATAGCCTGGGCTGTTCTTTTGTTTCTAACATCATTACTAGGTGTCTGAAGGTCAGAGCAGTGGACGAGGGGCCACTGAGCTCTGCAACCTCCTACCTGAGAGCCAGCTGAGAACCTCGGTGGGCACCATACCACTGTGAAGGAAACCTTTCCCCTGTCGCTGCAACACCTCCTCCGAGCTGGGTCTGGATCTCCCCACGGCCGAGCAGATGGGGCAGGAGCGGGGAGCACTCCTCGCTGCGGTGCTCCCCCCGTCCTGCTCAGACTCCCCCGCTCAGTGTGGCACGGGGAAGTCTCTGGTGACTGTGGCTGGGTGAGCTGGGGAGATGCATCTGAGGACACTGGGCTTGGCAGCAGCGGGGTTTGTACTCTGTTCTCCACGGCGAGAGCAGCACCCACGCTTTCGGTGCTGTCTCTCCTTCCTGCCTGTTCCCATCCTTGGAGATGCCGCCTGCCTTTTCCAGCACCCTGCAGGATGAGGAAAGGGCTGCAAGAAAAAAGATCCGTCCCCATGGTTTTTTCATTGGATTAATGCCCCATTCCCTGCTTGATTCTGACCTGGCTGTGTTCTGAGGTTAATGCATCTCCGAGGAGATGCTGCTGGGTCACCTTCCAGGTCAGACCTGGGTCTTGGTTCCTGCTCAAACTGCTGTCTGTGCAGACGAGCTCTGCTCTAAAGGACATAGGGACCTTTTTCCTCGGGGCTCATCCAGCTCCTGGCATGTCCCCCAAGGAAACCACTACACCCAAGTGGCTCTCCCCAGCTCCCAGTCACCCCAACTCTGTCAGAAGTGCCAGTATGCAGCGGGCTTGGGCCTGCCCAGCTCAGAGCATGGGCCAATCCAGATGGGAATGGTCCCAAGGAGGTCTCGTGCTCCCGGCAGGGTCAGCCACAAGGTCAGAGCGGGCTGCTCGTGGCTTTATCTGGGCCAACCCTGAAAACCTCTGAGGACCGTGATGACACTGGAAGAGCTTGTTCCAGCAGCGTGTCCCGCGTCCTTGTGGCGCTGCGTCTCAGCAGAGCCTGCCCGCCCTCCAAGGGCACGCCGGAGGAAGGAGGTGGATGCTGCTCTTAGCCATAATGATGGTGTTTGTGGCATTGGGTTTGTCCTCCCCGGTTGGGGCTGAGGACGCCGGCCGCTGCCGCCCCCCTGCCAGCGCGCTGCCGCTCGGCGCTCCGCACCTGCGGGGGTGGCATAATGAGCCGTGTCCTTGTCTCAACCTGCCACTTCCTCTCCCGGCAGCGTCTGTGCTGCCAGCTGGGTTATTTTTTCTTTTTCTTTTTTTTTCTTCTTTTTCCTTTTTTTTTTTTTTTTTTTTCTTTTTCCTTCTTTTTTTCCTCCTTTTTCCTTTTTTTTTTTTTTTCCATTCT
>NW_015090963.1:1224420-1231612 GCF_001431845.1 Calidris pugnax | reverse complement strand
GTTTTTTTTTTTTTTTTTTTTTTTTTTTTTTTTTTTTTTTTTTTTTTTTTTTTTTTTTTCCTTCCTGACTCTATTCTCAAGTGGTTCCCAGCCGGTGCTGGCACGCAGCCCTTGCTGGAGCCCTCCTCTGAGGCTGACCTTTGCAAACCCCCTTGGATGAGCACACCGGGGCTCTCCTGCCGCCCACATTGAGCATGTGGGGGAGATGCAAGCGGCTTTGTGCGGCAGTGGGCAGTGGTGTGTGGGAGGACTCGGTCCTCTCCAGTCCCCCGCTGTCCCCACCTGTGCTTGGGCTTTGCTGGAGTGGCCAAAACCTGGAGGCAAGAGCGAGTGGGAGGAAAGGGCAGTGTGGGGGATGATGCAGTGCTTTCTAGGGCAGAGCCTTGGGTAAAGCAAGGTTCCATCAGGCAAATCCTGCGTCTGGACATCTTGGTTTGACCTAACATCCCTTGCTGGCTCCTACTCTAAAATGTCAAGATGTGGGTCTAAACTGAGTGCAGAGAGTCTGGGCTGACAAAGCCCCATTTGGGAGCCCTGCAAACCCCTTGCTGAGCAGGTGATAGAGAAGAGGCGGTGTCCCCATCCCAGCTGGTAGATGCTGGAGCACAGCAAGTTGTCCCAGCTTGCTGTGGAAATTGGTGGCAGGCATGGGGCTCAAGTCCTGAGTGACTGGAATCCAGTTGGGATACTCCCTGTCATGACAGGGTGATGGTAGCTGGGAGCCAGCAGCACCTTTTCGGCCCTGGCATCCTCCTCGCTACCCACCTGTAACCTCCTGTGTCCCCCTGGGAAGGAGGCCAGCAGTGCTGGGCAGCCCGGATAGCATCAGTCACCCCTGGGGACCCGTCTGCACGTGGAGGCATGCACTGAAGTTTGGCTTGGCTCCGTTTCAGCTTCCAGCCTTTGCTCTGCTTTCCTCAGCAAAGGCGCCCTGTAGTACTTGGTGGTTTCTCCTAGGGATGGCTCTCTCTCCAAGTGATGTTTTAACCAAGTTATTTCCAGTCTGCATTTGAGTGCCAAGCTCATGGAGCTCTTTTAGTCTCTCCAGCTACACTGTCATTTGGGGAATTTTGGTCTTGAAATGCTTCCAGAGTCCCTGCTTTCTAGGGCAGAGGCATCCAAGGGTGCTGCAGCAAGGGTGCTGGCCCTGAAGGTCACAGCTGGAGGTGGGTAGTGTGAGGGCTGGAGACAAATCCTGCTGCCTCTATTAGGAGTGTGCCCATTTGATGCTTTTCCTTTCACAGAAGCGCTTGACATCTGATCTCTAAGTTGCTAAATGAGCTGAGAGTAGCAAGATGCGATGGGTTCATCAGGGCATAAAGTGGTACCCAGCTGGCTGCTGTAAGAAGCTTAATACCTCTGTCATGCTACCAAATTTGTGACCTTTTAAAGAAAATGGGACCTGGGAATTGTCTGGCAAGGAGGGTTTTCAGGAAGAACAGGCTGGTTTGGCTTTATTTGGGTCTTGTCTGGTCTCCACTGCCTCCCAAACCTCCTTCCCTGTGATTACCCTGGCCTGATGGCCGGTGTTGCTCAGAGGGATGCAGGCAATGTTATGCTGGGGACAGGTGACTCCACTGGTGCCACAAGAGGGGTGCATCGCTTCCCTCCCTATCCATAGCCCGGAAGTACTAATCCCTCTGATTTGCTGCTTCCCGAGCATCCCAGCTCCCTAGCCCAGTAGGATTGTGGATGTTGGGTGGCTAAAGCTGTAAAGATGCCCCGTCCGGAAGGCAAGGGAGGGAGATTTCCAGAGTGCTGGAGGATGCTGAGGTGCTCATTCTTGTCTTTGCAAGCGACGTGTGGGGCTGCCTGGCCTTGGGTGTCTCGGCTCAGTCTTGTGGGGCTTTGTGCTTGCCAGCCCTTGTCCCTGCCGTATGGCGGTGTGCCAGTCCTGTGGTGTCTCTGTGGATCTCCAAGGGGCTGCGGGCTGCCTGCCAGCAGGATGCCCCATCTGGCAGGGAACAGCCCTGGCTGGAGCTTTTTGTGAGAAGGCTGAGACACCAGCCAGCGTGGAGGTTGAACCGGCAGGGGATGCGGTAGTGAGCGAGCTGGGGGTGCTGTTAGGGACTGGCTGAGCATCTGGTGCCCCGTCTGGAGACCAGAGCAAGGGCTTTTCCTCTGTGCCCACTCCTCGCTCAGAGGCGGAGTGTGGGGAGATGGGGCAGGGTGGGGGTGGTGGGTGAAGGGGCCAGCGGTTATCAGTGTGCTAGGGGTCACCATCTGCAAATCAAGCGTCTTTCTCCTGTGTATCTGGTGCAGAGGGCAGTCCTTGGAGATTTCTGTTTAGCCTTGTCTCTCTAGGAGGCCATCACCATCATATCTGGGCACATTCATCCTCTCCTGCCTAGCAGAGATATCTGCGGCGGCTGATCTGTGCGTGGGGTTTTGCTGGATGTGGTGCTCCTTGGGGAAAGGAGATCAGTCTTTCCCAGGTGGCCTTGAAGGCATTGCTGACCTGCTCTTCTGCTGCTCCCATGCGTGCTCAGGATGAGGGGAGGCTCCTGCTCATCACCTGCATCGCTTGCCACATCCCTCTCTGTAACGCTGGCTTCAGAGGACAACCGGGGAGCAGAGAGCCCCAAGTTCTCCTCTCAAACCACACCAATGGCTGCTCCCCATCACCCATGAACGCTTCCCAGCAGCCCCATGAGCCAGGGCCCTGGAAGGACCTGATGCTCTTCAAGCTTAGGATGTAGTGGGGATACTAAGGTGTCTGGAGGCACTGCACAGCTGGCCAGCTCTGGGGCCACATCTGGAGCAGTGAGGCTCTAATTTCCAAAGCCATGTCCCATTGCCCGTGGTGAGGGTTGCAGAGGGGATTCATCCAGGCACGTGGTGCCCGGAGCTGCAGCAAGGCATAGGATAAAGCCCGTTGTGGTTGTCTCCATCTGGATCATCACAGAATCGAATGCATCTGAGCCTGGTTGGGGATGGCAGCGGGTTAACGTGACAGCGAGACTTGGCAAACACCACCCTCCCATTTGCTGGAAGAGCGAGCAAAGAGGGAAAAGTTACAGCGCCGCGTAATTAGGGAGCAAACGAGGAGAGCAGCAGCGTCTCTGCGTGAGAAGGGGATCTGGAAGAATTAACGCTTAAGAAAAATACCGCCCCAAACTGACTCCCCGCTTCGCTTCAACCTTTAGTGAGGGCAGCGGCACTGGGTATACAGCCCCGAAGGAGGGTGGGGAGTGGGAGGGAGGCGGGGAGGAGAAATTGCTGCTGCTGGAGGGGAACAAAAAATCCAGAGTGTGCTGGGTTTGGGGAGTGGGGGATGAGCTGCACCATGGGCCCTGGGGGTTGGTGATGGTGGCAGGGCCCCTCTTGAGCTAACCACCCTCTTCATAAGGCATGGCTGGGGCTGGAGCGGTATGGAGCGACCCGTGTTCGCTGGTGTCAAATTCTAGGTAGAGTTGAGGGAAAATGAGAATATTCAAACAACGGGAAGAGCAACCAGCAAGGGGGCACATGGGGACAAGGTGCAGGCTCTGGGCTGCAGGTGCTGGTGCTTCTGCTTCCTTGAGGTGTGTGGTCAAGTGCCCACCTCCCTTGGGTCATGTCCGTGCTCAAGAGACCCTCCACACCCAACGCAGGTGTTGGCATGATCAGAGGGGGGAACCTGAGCTGTGCTTCTGTGCAAGGGGAGGGAGAAGAGGAGCAGGGACGTGTTGTGACAGCCGACCGCCCTGGGTACCAGGATGGGGTTGGGACAGGGGGTCCTGGCTGGGGTGCGATGCCACGCTCATGGGTGCTGCACCAGCCACCCTGGCTGTCGGCGCCGCACCGCAGCTTGGTGCTGCTGGGAGGCTGCCAGCTGAGGGGGCGGGGGGTGGAGATGGGATGTTTTCTCCGGCACCTCGCGGGACTTAAAAAAAAAAAAACCCTGAAGTTATTCTAGGAAAAGAAAATGAGCTGAATCCGCTCCATCCCCCCGCTCGGTGCGGTGTCTTGTCCCACACTCAGTTGGAGTTGCATAAGGACGTGCCGGCAGAGCCGGGTCACGCCGGGGAGCAGGCAGGCTGCAGGCATGGCTCTGTGGGTTCCATGTGTGCTCTGAACCCTTACGTGGGGTCTGCAGAGCGTGTCAGGCATGTGCACACGCGTGAGGTTGAGTGTTGCGTCTGCCTGTGGTTGCACATAGGCATGTGCTGTGAGGTGGTGTGTCACAGGGGGAGCTTTTGCCAGGTAACCACCCCAGCCCAGACCTTCCAGTTTGGCAGTGGAGGCTTCTGTCCATCCACATCCCTCGTGGAGGTGGCCACTGGACGTGGACACACTGCATGCCATGCACATGTGTGTCCCCCGTGCCATGCTGTGCTGTGCCCTACGCTGCCCCTGCGATGTCCTGCTCAAGGTTCTGGGGATGGAGGGACCCGTCAGGTCATGGTGAGGGGTTTTTGCTACAGCAGCATCCCATGTAGAAGGGTCTCTGCTGAACCCAGGGGGGAAATGCTGCTGGGTGTGCTTCTCCGTGTGCTAAGGGGGCATCTCCCATATGAGAGTCTCTGGATTTGGGACCTGTAGATGGTAGGGGGGACTTCCCACCCCCCACCCCAGAGAGTGTGGGTCACCACACCACGCCACGAAGGGGGTCACTCACAAAATTTGCTGCGACCAGGATTGCAGAGCTGGGGTTTGCACGGCGGGACAGGCGTGGGCGCGGGCTGTGCTTGCCTTTATTTCGGAGCGGGTGGTGGAGGAGGTGGCTGGAGGGGGATTCCTGGAGGGCGTAGGGGTGGGCGCACCCGTCTGCCGCACATGCCTCCCCGCGCGTGTGTTTGCATGTACGGGCAGAGCTTCCGGGGAGAGGGTGAATGAATGAGGCAATTCATTATTTCAAGCGCTGGCTCTGGCGAGGCTTTTCCTTTAGAGGCAGGCGAGCGCCGGCGCGTGGGCTCCTGCCTGCGTATGCGCGTGGGCTCCTGCCTGCGTGTGCAGGTGGGTGTCGAGGGGGCTTCGGGAGATGTTTGCCACGTCAGGGAATTCACTCCGGGGGCCGGCCTGCGCCCCCACCCCGCTCGCTGCCTTGTCTGCTTGGCGCAGCGTTGTGTAACTTCCGATGCCCCCGCCGGATCTCCTTCCCTGGCAAAGAGGGATGCTCCAACCACCCTCCCCTGCCCACTGCCGGGGATACATCCCCCTGAGCTAATGGGGCGAGGGGGGCAGCCCCAATGTCCCCCCTACCTGGGGATGCCGGTGCCTTTCCTCCCTGCCACCCAGAGCAGCCGGCAGGCAGACAGAGGGATGACTGGCAGTGGGGTGAAAAGCCCTTCGCAGCCAAAAAGCAGAGGGACCATTTTTCTGTGCTTCCCAAATTTATACCCTTCAGACAAGGTGTTTGCTCTGGGAGAGGTAAAGCAGGGTATGGGTCTTCTCCCTCCCAGGGGGACATCTGAATGCAAGCGCAGCTCCCTGGGTGCCAGGACCTGGGAGAGCCGGGCTGAGACCCAGCAACTCGTGTCATGCATTGCTGGGCAATGGGGAGAGGAGATGAGGCTGGCAGGACCCTGCAGCCTGCTGGATGTTCCCAGGGAACACGGAGCACCTTTGCTGCTCCAGGAAGCAGAGGGACAGCCAGGACAAGGGGATATCCACCTGACATTTTTGTCTCTCCTCCTGCAGCCGCGTTGCCATGCTGGTACTGCCGTTTCCATGCCAGTACAGCCGTTTCCATGCCGGTACTGCTGTTGCCAGGCTACGCTGAGGGTGTCAGAAAAAGATGTCAGGTTGCTTTGAGGGTGAGGAGATGGGAGATTGAAGCCGGGGTGATGCTGTGGCCTCTCAATCCCACCTCACTGCCAGCCCAGGGCATGGGCCAGCTTAGAGGGGACCAGCTGGTGACCAGAGGTGTTGCTGCCCATGGGAGATGGTGTCATGGGTGGCAGTCCATAGGGCTGGGTTCTGGTGGGTCACTGGCCCTGCAGTGCTCCCCTGGCATTGCTTGGCACTCAGGGTGTTGTAGGGATGACCTGACAGCAGCCTGGTATGTCTGCAGCGGTGTTTTAGCAACTGGGTTTATAAAGTCATCAAATAAAGAAGTCAGGATTATTTGACAAGCCTTGTTGAACACACGGGTGTGAAATCACGCTGGGTTATAGACTCTTCCTGAATTTTCTTTCCTGCACCATTCTGGACCGTGGTCTCGTGGCCTGTAGATGTTCTCCTGATGGGGCTCATACCCAGCCTCATCCCCATTCCCTGACCATAACACACACGAAATTTCAATTCTGCCCTTGAGGCGCTCCTGGATGCAATTTTTGGGGGCTCTCTGGGTTAGAGATGATGCTCCCCTTGCAAACACCTTCCTGGGCTGGGAGGTCCAGAGGGTGTGCAGGTTCCTCAGCTCTGCTCCCTGTGTGTGGAGCAGGCTGGAGGCTCCAGCGACTTCACGTGCCAGCTGGGTTGGGATGTTTGTGCCCCAGTTATGATGCAAAAATCTTGGCAGAGCAAGGAGAAAAGTTGCAACCTGCAGATCAACGAGGCAGTGTGGCCCAGCTGAAGTGTCAGCAGGAGTACTGGCTTTCTGATTGACCTGCTCTTCTCCATCCTGCTGTCAGCCCCTGAAGCACAGGGGTCCTCAGGAGTTAGGTTTGGTACCTGTTGGCTGTGGGAGTGATTTATGTGGTGGGATCCCATCCTTCCCAGGAAAAGGGATTGTCCCCAGAGGATGCTGAGACCAGGGGCTCAGCATCCCC
Organism: Calidris pugnax; assembly: GCF_001431845.1. NCBI lineage: Eukaryota > Metazoa > Chordata > Aves > Charadriiformes > Scolopacidae > Calidris > Calidris pugnax. The sequence goes on along the minus strand of NW_015090963.1, from coordinate 1,224,917 downwards.
TTCTCCTGCCTTACATCTTTATTCTGCGCCATGTCCTTATGTGAGGGCTCTGCTGTACTGGGCTGTGGCTCAGGAGCACACAGCAGGGCTTTTTTTTCAGCCTTTCTCTCCCCGCGATTAAAAAATGACCTTGTGGGCGCTGAGGCAAATTTTTGCAAGACCAGCACTTGCCTTTCCCCCAGCAGCCGGCCCGGCGCAGCGTGGTGCATCCCGTCCACAGGCACGGGGCTGTCCCCAGCGTGGGAGTGACATGGCCCCAAGACCAGCAGAAATAGCTGCCACACGTAGCCTGCTGTGAGGCTGCTGGTGTGTGGTGGGAGGGCAGGGACGGGGCTGTGCCTGCCTGGGGACCTGCCCTGAGCAGGCAGCTGCTGGCTGGCTCTTTTTCCACGCTTTGGGAATGCTGGCTGTCCTGCAGTGCTAATGGCAGGTCCCCCAGCCGGCGCCTGGCTGCGGGGATGGGGCCAGGGCAGGACCCATCCTCCCCCTTGGCTGGA
>NW_015090963.1:1217615-1224174 GCF_001431845.1 Calidris pugnax | reverse complement strand
TCCCCCCCCCCCCCCCCCCCGAAAAATGAGCCAGCAGCTCCCAGTCCCCCAGCTCTTGTGCCATTTCTCACCAGCCTGGTACCCGGTGTCCCTTGGCTTAGAGGGGGGAGCGCTGCCAGAGCATCCCACCCAGCCTCCACCCATCTCCTTCCAGCGGCCCCCTCCCTCCGCCCCCGCGCTCCAGCCTAAATAATTCCTCCTCTGCCTGGCGGTGTGCAGACTGCTCTCCTGTCCTTCCCTTAGTCATCGCTCAGCCGAGCGAGACAGATATAGTTGCCTGCGGCTCCTGGCGGATCAGTCACTCCAGCCCCCGGATCGTTTCTCTGCTGGGTCGTGGGGTGCCCCGTGCCGAACACGAGGTGCCTCCCCCTTTACTACCACCCCGTATCGCTGCCGGAGCCCCTAAACCCCCGCACGGGGAGCCGGTGGCCCCGTTGATGCCGAGTGGGCTGGCAAGTGACCCAGACGGGGCTCTGTGTCCCTCTCTGGCTGTGGGCTGGGTGCCTCTGGCTGTCCCGAGTGCAGCGCTGGCTCTCTGGGGTGGCCTGGCCCAGACTCCCTGCTTTCCAGGTACCCTGGCTGCCTTCCTCCTTCCCTGGCCAACCAAGGGTACGCCTTGGCCCTGTGGGGCTCCCAGATTAGTCCTGGACCCATGCCTGGTTACTGATGTCCCCATCAGATGCCTTGAGACGGGACTCTGTGGGTGCAGAGTGGGCTGTCTGTGCTGGCTTTTGGGTCCAGGGTCGCATCCCAGATGGAGGGGGGTGCTGGGGCAGGCAGGGACATGTGTGGCACCGTACAGGTGTCCACCGTGGGGACAGTCAGCGTCTGCTCTGATGCCAGGGCTTGGATCTGCACAGCCAAAATGGGAGGGCAGGTCCTGCCCATCGTGGCACCTCAAATCATGTTCTTCCTCATCTATTCCAGCACCACCCCAGCCCTGGTGCTCCATAGTGGCTCCTTAGGGGCCAGCAAGGTGCAGGTGGCTGTGGAGCGGGGAACAGCGGGGATGTGGCAGCCCCAGGCAGCCCAGGTCCGGGGCCACCATCCCCACTGCCACCTCCCTGGTCCCATTGCAGGACCCAGGGCCGTAGTTCAGGCTGGTGCAGAGGGAGGCATCCCAGGACTTGCAGCGTTAACGCTGTGCTCCCGAGTGGCCTTGCACGGAGGCAGGAGAGAACCCGGACACCCTGCCTGGGTGCTGCGTGGGTTGCCAGGATGAGTCACAGCAAAGCTGCTGCAGGGAGCAAAATGCTCGCTGTGCCCGGTTGCCACGCTGTGTCCCCCCACACCCTTCCCTTTACCCCCCCTCCCCCCCCGACCTCCTCCTCGTCCCGGGGCTGCCCCTGCCCCCCTGTGTCCCTGCACCCCGTGTCCCTGCGGATGGCTGTGCTGCGGGGAGGGAAGCGGGATGGAGCATGTCGGGAACAGAAGGCAGCGTCTGGCAGCCCCGCGCTGTGTCAGGGCCACCGAGCCCGCGATGTGGGGGCGGTGGGAGCTGGCGGCACGGCGGGGAGCTGCGTGCAGCCCCCCTGCATGGGGTCCCGTGGGTGGCCTGGGGTGTACACATCACCCTGGGAGGCTGGAGTGCCCCACCAGGGTCATGTCCTGTGTCCAGGCAGCTCCTCCTGCTGCTCCTGGCAGCCTGTGAGGGGAGATGCTTGGGATGAGGGGGGGGACACCGTTTCCCCACGCTGGCCCGGTGTGGCTCCCACCGGGGTGCCCTGTGGGCCCAAGTGACGTGTGGCCGGTCCCAGCAGGTATGGGTGGGCATCACTGTCCCTACCCCTGTCACCATGATGGTGCTTGGCTGCGTTTCCATCACTTGACCATCCTTCCCAGCCCTGCAGCAGTGCTGGATGTGGATGGACCCCGTGGCTGCTTGGGGGGTGCAGAGGAGGGGGTACCCAGGGCTCTTGCCAGGGGACATGGAGAGGAGGGGGCTCTGGCTCCTCATGTGTCTCATAGGAAGGGGTGCTGGACCCAAGGGAGCCCTGGGCTGGTTCCTCTGCTCCAAGACGCAGGGTCTTCTGACTCTTGGGTGCTGCAGAGGATGGAGCCCACCCCAGACAGCAGGAATCTGGGGCTGCCCGGGCTGGGTCCCAGCTCTTCACACAGGGTGTGTGGGCCAGCAGTTGCCAGCCACAGGCACGTAACCATAGAGGAGGAGGGTGTTATGGGGCAGAGGCTGGGGTGAGAGCCAGGTTTGGGGCAGGAGGAGGGAGTCACAAGCCACTGTACAACATGGAGATTGAAGTGGGGCCCTGAATCCCTCCTCCCTGCGTGCTGCTGTGGCTGTGGGACAGGGGGCTGGGCATGAGGGTGGAGGCATGGCCGGTCTGGTGATGCCAGCCCATCTGCTCCACTGGGACAGCCCATGCCATCCCATGTCCCCATCCCTGGTGTGGTGGCCAGGGAGGGTTGCACAGTGTGCAGGTCCAAAAGTGGCACCGCCTGCTCCTGGAGCAGTGCAGGGGTGACACCCTGTGGCCACCTCTGTGGTGGAGTGAGGACACACGCTGCTTATGGCTCCTTGCACCCCTCACCAAGTCCCCTCGACCCCCAGGCTGCCTGAAGGTCTCCTCAGGGGCCCTGGTCCCTCTAGGGACCCTGGCTTGGGGTTGGGGATCACTTCTGAGTGGTCCAAACTCCTCATACCAGCTCTCTGCCCCAAATTCCCTCAGCTTCTCCCCCTCATCATCCTTCTCGTGTCTGGGTGGGTGCTGCTAAACAGGGACACTTGTCCTTGCGCTGCATGGTCACTCCTGGTCTGGCCTGGGAGGAGAAAGAGAGTTGGGGCCACCAGGGTGGCGGTGCCTCCAGGAGCTGTGGCTGTTGCTGTCACCATCACACGCTGCCCAGAGAACCCTCTTCTGCTGCTGGTGGTCCCTGGCTGGTCCTGTGGCAGTGATGGGATGGGGCCCTGACATCTTGCACCAGCGATGGCCGGGTGCTCATGGTGACACTGCCTCAGCCCAGTGGGTCACCCCTGTCAACCCCCACCCCTTGTCAGCATATGTCCCCAAGGGTTGACTTTCTCTGGTGTGGGTCTCACTGCTGTCACCTCCTCTCTGGGACGCACCAGACCGGGTGGCCAAGGCCAGGGGAGCCCCCGGGGGCAGGCAGAGGTCCCCGGGCTTGGAGGAGGGTGCTGTCCCGCACCCCTGGGGTACAAACCCAAATACCCATCTTTCCCTGAAGCAGAAGTTTTTTTGGGGGAGGTGGGGTGTGTGGCAGCCGTCTGCAATGACCACGCTTCCCAGCAGAGGGAGCAACCTCCCCGCAGAGCGGGGACACTGCTACCACCACCCCCCAACACGGGACAGCAGGGACACCCTGAGGGACAGCACGGGGCGCTCCAGGCTCCTTGAGGACCACCAAGATGAAGGGTGGCCGATGCTGTGACCACTGCAAAACCCAACACATGAGTTGGAATTGCTTCCCCGCCTCCCCCCACCCCTTCCCCTCCCCGCCCAGTGATGCTACCCCCAGCCCCAGGCTGGGTGGTTGGTTCACCATCCTTGGGTGAGTTTAAGAGTCGTTTAGATGTGGCGTTGGGGGATATGGTGTAGGGAAGAACTTTCTAGAGTAAGGTAGATGGTTGGACTCGATGATCCCAGGGGTGTTTTCCAACCTACATGATTCTATGGTTCTATGACACTGGGCTGGAGCTCTGGGTCTGGGACATTCCTCGCCTTGAGAAGCAGCCCCACAGGGATCACAGCACCCACTGTGTGGCACCTGGCACGAGGTGATGGACCTGGGATGGCAGACCCATGGGCTGCCTGGGCACTGTCCCTACAGCATGAATTCACCACCCCTAGGATTTCCATTTTTTTGGGGGGTGTCGGGGTGGGATGGGTTGGACAGCAAGTTCCTGCCCCAGCCTTAAATCCTGTGAGGTTTAAGGAGCATCCCCATCCTTTGGTGTGAGGCCCCATGGACTTTCAGTGGGGAGGTTTGCACCAGCGTTTGGTAACAAGTTTGCACGAGCATTCAGAGGAGATTTGCACCAGCGTTCGGGGTGGTGAGGAGGTTTGCACCACCATTCAGGAGGGCAGCCTGCAGGCCGTGGAGGCTTTCTGGGGACAGGGTGGCCTTCCCTCTGAGGTCACCAGTCTGGGAGGAGCAGGTGGCAGCTAAGAGATGCCACAGCACCGCTTTGCCCGTTCCTCCCACCATGTCCTCCTGCTCCGTGCCTAGACCTCCAGGCTTGCTCGTGCAGAGGCACAGCTGGCTGGGTCACTCTCTGCCCGCCTCGGTGGCCGCTGGCTGGGGACCTGCAGCTGCGGTGGCAGAGCATGTGTGCCGGGCAGCTGGCACTGTAGCAGTGACAGCACAGCCCTGCGGGACACAGGCCAGCCCGGCCACCTGCGGCCCTCGTTAGCCAGCTCCCCGGGGGCACTAGCCGGCTGTGTGCCCTGGCAGGGGTGCCAGGCTGCTGCACTGAGGATGGGGCTGGGAAAGCCACCTGCACCTTGTCCCTAGGGGAAGGGCAGGATGGCTGGATCAGGACCCCAGGGGGCTTCTGCCCTCCCAGCTTGGATGCTGCAGGGTGCTCGGGGTTTGGGATCTGAGCTGGCAGTGGGTGCTTCACCCCCAGGGTCCCCAGGACCTGTGCTCTGCCCCAGATGGCTCTCCACCTTTGGTAGCTGGAGCAATAACCCAGCAATTAACTGCGTCTCCTGGGGTGAGGACTTCCCTGGTGCTTCCCTCCACAGGCAGAGCCCAGGCTATTACCCACCCCTGGCATTGTGGGCACACAAACCACTGCCTGCTCCTCCTTCCTCTGGGTGCCCATTCTCTTCCTTGAGGCAGCCAATTCCTCTCCCCAGGCTGGATTTTCTCCGGGCGGGGGGGTGCAGCTGTACACCACTGCTGTGGTCTGGACGCAATGGCAGACCCTCTGATTTGGGATCCACAGCCCTGGGAAAGGGACTGCAATATCCAAGTTCAGCTTTAAGCAACAGGCTCTGTGTCCCTGTAGACCCTACAGATGCTGCCAGGGCAGCGTTCCCCCTCCTAATCCTCCCCTGGATCTGCTTCTCACGCCCTGTTTCCCTCCCAGTTCCACCACAGACACTATTTAAGGAAATTCCCCCCTTCTGGCAGGTGAGCCACCTTTGCTGGCAGCCTGGCTTTCAGAAACTACATGCCACCAGCAGCACCAGAGCTTCCCCTGGATGCTCCCTGGATGCAGCTAGCACCGGAGAAGCCTCCAGCCACAGGGACCACCTTCAGACGCCTTCTCCCAAGAACCCTTGGTGTCTCCACAGGGTTATTTCGGGTTTCCCAGCACTGCTGCAAACAGCCTGTTCCCAGCATCCAGCCATCCCTCGTGCCCAGTGCTCCATTCACAGCTTTCAGTGCCTCCACAGGCAAGGAGCACCCTCATCACAGTGGATGGGCATCCCTCCCACTGCAGGGGATGAGGTGCTTGTGGGGCCAGCTGGGCACTCCCCCCACTGTCTGCTCTCCTGGTGAGACGTGGGGTCTCCGAGGGTGAGACATAAGACCCCAAGTTTGCAGGATCCTGGATGCACCTCGTGGCTTCCCCCCATCGCTGCTGTGGGACACTTTAGAGAGATGAGGCCAAGCCTGCCTGGTGGGACAGTGACCGGAGGCTGGGTCCCCTGGAATCCTTGGGGGTAAGCCAGAAGCCCCGTAAGCGCGCTGGCAGGCGGCTAGTTGGACACAGCTGTTTAATGGACACTTCTCAGTACAGAGCGGGAGTTGCGACCCATGCACCCACAAGCCCCCTCCCCGCCGTGGCTATGCCTCTTGGCCCCATATCGGACCTGGCATCCGAAATATCCCCATTGGCCAAGCGCACCAGGGCGGTAGAGGAAGATGTCACGGCATGGGTACGCCTCCCGGCCTCGCAGCGGGGAGGGGGTCCCTGGAGAAGGGACCTGTGCCTTGGCTGGGGCAAGGGAAGCTGAGCGGGACGGTGCCCCCATCACAGTGGGGGCAGGAGGTGAGGGAACGGCCGGGCTGCCAAGGGGAACCCCCAGTCTGTGGAAGCCCTGGGACATCCCAGCTGAGCCAGGGCATGCCAAGCAGGGAGAGGCTGATGGCAGCGCAGGGAAGGGGTCGGAGGGGCAGGGGGCAGCTGGTGGGGCTGCTGTGGACCTGGGCATCCCCTCCCATCTGGCATGCGTGGGGTGAGGTCTCCAGGGGTCTCTGCTCCTTCACCGGTGGGCTGAGTGCATCCATCCACCTTAGGGCATCAACCTTGCCCAGGGAGTGCCTCACCCTTCAGCTGATGTCCCAGGGGGGCTCTGGGCTCTGCCTCCTCCTCCTCACCTGGAGCAGTAATGCCTCAGACAAGGTGAGGATGCCTACTCACCGTGCTGGGGAGGGAACGGGGCTGGCATGGAACTGGAATTCTGAGTGGGAGGAGAGCATCCCGTGGGACCAAGGGAACACGAGAGGACAAGGGATGCAGGGGAGCCCTCCTGCACATCCGAGCTTACCCTCCCACCCCTTTGGTGCTTTCTGTTCTCAGTGCTCCTTTCCACAGCATTGCTGTTGGTGAGATTCAGTCCCCAGCAGGGAA